>NC_136805.1:39967549-40028514 GCF_951216825.1 Electrona antarctica
GTATTGTGGAGACAGGCCCCTGTTGTCTAGCTCAGATCACAATACTCTCCTTTCATCACATCCTAATTAAACTCACTGACGGACGCCAATCAAATGAGGCTTTACCCCCCCCCCCCCCCCCCCCCCCCCCCCCCCCTCTCAATTCTCTCTCTCTCAAAAATAACAGATCTACAAGATCACAGTGCGTTGCAAAGTGCCATGTCGTGAGCTTGTACATAAGCCATTTGCGACTAGGTGTGAGGTGTATAGAAGGACCCAAAGGAGGGCCGGGGGGCCTCTATAAGCAACCCCTGGTCAACAAAGTATATGAATAGAGTGTAAGTGGTACATTCTTCCATCCTTGGAAAATAAAAGACTTCTCATTTGAACACAGATTTGAGGCCTCACTCTGGGGGCTGGACGCAAATAGATAGATGACCCCCCCCCCCCCTCCTCCTCCTCCCCCCGGCCCACCCACCCCTCTGCATACAGAGGGGAATGTACTCTGGAATTCTCCCCACAGTCCGAGCATATCAGCTGGGTTTATTTTTATCCCAATCTCTCGTTATAGATGCCCCGCTTGGCCCCCCCAATGTGCATGTATTTGATGTCTTTTCGACAGGCCATTCTAAAGAGCCGATCAGCAGCAGGCGGCAGGCGGCGCACACACACACACACACACACACACACACACACACACACACACACACACACACACACACACACACACACACACACACACACACACACACACACACACACACAGTGAAGACCTGCGTGACTCTGCCGTATATATCGTAGCGACAGACACACAATGTCAAACTCTCTCAGTCAAACAGGTGCCGACGTCCTAATGGAACCGCGTTGCACTCGGCTCGGTTTACTTTCCCATTCTACCATCTCTCCCCTGCTTCGAGTAGTAAACCTGAAGTGCTCTGTCTGTGTTGCAGATCAGTTGGCACCAGTTATAGACAAAAGCCATTAAACCATTTTGACCGGAGATCAGATTCAAAAAATGTCTTCTACATCCTGACAGTTTTCTGAAAGCGCTATGTTTCCATGTCAGTCGTTCTTCGATTTTTCAAAAAATAGCAGACCTACAAGCTCGTAGCGCGCCACTCGGTGGCGCGCTATGAGCTTGTAGATCTGCTATTTTTCAATAGCTAAAGCATAACGTAATGCTAACACCAAAAGGGGTTCCCGCCCAAAATGGTTAAACATCCATGGGTGTGGGGCGAGGCAGCATGCATGCTTGGTCCCTTCTTTTCCCACAACTAAAGCATATATACGGTAATGGAAAAAACACACAATTATGCTGGGGAAATGTCCCATTTATTAGGCAGTGGTCTGGGAGTCGTCCATTTTACGCTCTCAAGAGTTAAATTATTGTTAAACACATGCATTGCGTAATTCACAAGAAGTCTACACAATTAGAGAATGTAGAAGGATTGTTATTTTGATCAACGTTTGCCTGTTGTCTCCCCGATGGTACCACATCAGCATATGGAATTGTGGACAAAATCATATCCAATATATCCAGATATTCTTTCGTTTGTGGTCTGCAAGGTTAATCAAATGTGACCAGATTTGACTGAGGGGCTGCCATTGGATTTTTATTTTTATTGAATTATGTCATGTGATATAAAAGCAGGGAATCATAGCTTCAAATTGACATACAGTACTGGTTGTTCAGTTTGACCCACCAGTTTTGGAGATAATGGCTTATAGAGTAATGTCTTGCAGAAAACTGGCGAGTTGAGAAAACAGGCTTGAAAGGTTCACTTTACACCTAGCTACAGAGCCGGACTTACCGTTGGGCTAGGGTGGGCTGAAGCCCGGGGGCCCCCGACTTTTTTTTTTTTTTTTTTGAATTATAAAATTGTAAAGTGAAATCCAATTCAAGTGAAATGTGTGTATTGTTATTGTATTTAGTTGTATTATGGTTAAACCATTGAGAGCTTCTGCCTGCCTGCCTCTCTTTTTAGGGGCCTGGGTACCCCAAAATGAAAACAAAATAGCCCAAATTTTTTTCGGCCTCGCGGCTGCGCCGCTCGGCCAAATCGCAGGACGCGCGGCTTCGCCGCGCGCCCCAAGGGGGGCCCTCAAATTTGCTCCAGCCCGGGGGCCCTCAGCAAGGTAAATCCGGCTCTGCCTAGCTACATGTACAGTCTGCACTAACCCATTTTGGATAAAAAAAAGATAATAAATTCAGTTTTTCCCCTCTGGTGAAAAGTTGGAGGCAGCCTCTCAGTCAAATCTGGTCACAAATGGTTGTCAGTGACTCAAATGCCGAATAAATAATGGGCCTTGATATGAAATAAAGAGTCGATTTTAAGATGTTATTGTTTGTTTTCAAATCACTGAACGGACTGGCAACTCTGGCATCGTATAAAGGTTTATACTCCCTCAAGGTCACTGTGGTCTGCAGGCCATGTTGAATCTCAAGGTCACGTCTAGAGACCAGAGGTAACCGAGCCTTTGCTGCCGCAGCCCCCAAATTGTGGAATGAGCTCCCCTCCCATGTCAAACTGCATGGCCCCCACCATCCAGACTTTGACATCTCGCACCCATTTAGACCTGAGGACGATTCTAAAAAAAATGACTTCTAAATCTGAAACAAAAAACATGTTTCTACTGCATGTCAGTTGTTCTCAAACGTTTTCATGTCAACAACCACCAGAATTATCTGTACTTGGACCCCCATCTGAAAATATGTTATTCCAGGGACCCCCCCAGAAGCAAAGATGAGTTAAAAACATTCGCTCTGAAAGAATATTATATGCAAAGATTTGCGCCACATTTTCGCGATTTTTCAAAAAATAGCAGACCTACAAGCTCGTAGCGCGGCACTCGGTGCCGCGCTATGAGCTTGTAGATCTGCTATTTTTCAATAGATAAAGTTTAAAATAATGGTTAAAACACCAAAAGGGGTTCCCGCCCAGAATGGGTTAAGACCCACCTTTACACCTTGGCTTTTAATTCCGTTTGAGAATTTGTGTTTTTTTTGTTTGGCTTTGTGTTATTTTACCGTGTGTTTTGCTGGTATTTCTATATTTTAGCTTTACCGTGCATTTAGCTTTTAACTTTCTGTACGGCACTTTGTGAACCCTGAGTTTTGAAATGTGCTACAGTACGTAAAGAAAGTGGATTGTGGTTCAGAAATATCATATCTGGTATAAAATGAGACAGTAGAAAACCCCAGGGCCACGATGATGCATGATGATTCACTACACAGCTGTAACAACATTCAATTTGACAAATATCTTTATAACGAGTACAACTGGCAAAGCGGATTGGCATCAAACAAAGTCAAACAAAAAGGTTCCAGTTAACCCTGTAAGACCCGGATATATTTCTACTTGCAAAAAAAAGATTTCAACCTTACTACTACTTTGTACTACTAATAATTATGTTAAAAAAATATGTAAAAAAAAAAAAAAAAAGTTTTAAGGAAATTTTATGCACATTTTGGACTGAGGTCGATTAAAAAAAAGGCTTCAAAATATTTTTTCTGAAAAACCCATGTTTCTATGTCAGTGGTGCTCAACCCTTTTCATGTCAAGGACCCCCAGAATTATCTTTATTGGGCCACGGACCCCCATCTCAAAATATGTAGTTCCAGGGACCCCCCAGAAGCTAATATTTTAGTTTAAAAAGTTCACTCTGAAATGTATATTCAAAGATTTGCACCACATGTTCACGACTTTTCAAAAATAGCAGACCTACAAGCTCGTAGCGCGCCACTCGGTGGCGCGCTATGAGCTTGTAGATCTGCTATTTTTGAATAGCTAAAGCATGACATAATGCTTGAAACACCAAAAGGGGTTCCCGCCCAAAATGGGTTAAAATAATAGCAGCACATGACACTATACGATGACTCATTGACTCATGATCATCCATCTGAACTTTTGCTCAAATATTTTTTGCAAACACGTCATGGTTCATTTGTCGTGTTAGTTCAAGAGTGATGATCTCAAGAGTTTTAATTGTAAGCTATAAACGAACGGCTCGTGGATTTTTGCTGCGCTCTGCAGTTTGAATTCCTAGTGGTACAGTATACTAGGCATGTAACGGTATATCGTATATCGATATATATCGATATTAATACCGACGGTTATCGTCGTGAATCTTGACGATATGAATTCATTTAATATAAAAAAATCACACCCGTGTGAACTGAGTGGTGCAACTCCCCTCTCCCCCTACCCCTACCTCTCTCTCTCTCTCTCTCTCTCTCATTAGCAGGCAACAGTGCAGCACTATCTCTCTCTGTTTCTGGCACAACAGCGCCACTTTTGCCCCTACTGGTACTCATAGTAACAGTCACATACATAGTCACATAGGTTAACACGGACATTGCTGTTCCTTGGAGTGGTTGCACCACTCAAAAAAAAAAAAAGAAAAAAAAATATATATATATACATATATGGGGAGCTAGTAAATTATGGTGTGTGTGTGTGATATGAAATGTGAGCTTTAATCATATTCCATCATATTCAAATGGAGAGAGTTTTGGAGAGAAATGACAGACTCCATGCAGTCACTTCCAGTAGGGATGTGTGTGTGTGTCTGTGTCTGTGCTCAGGTGATGGTCGTTGATGCTCATTAACATGAATACATCAAGGAAGGCAATTATGTTTCTGCACTGTCAAATAGGTCTACATCTATTCTAAGATGCCATGTCAAAGAAAGCTTTTTTTGCACATGTTAATTGTTAACTCGAGCTAGGTTCTAAACAAGAAAGCATGTTTGCCGTTTACAGTTTACAGAAATTAAGTAATTTTACGTGAAAAGTAATGCTACTTTTGCAATGTAGTTAAATAGGCAACAAAGTCTTATGCACACCTATAAGCTCTGAGGCGGGTGCGTAGGCAGGGCTCAATGTACTCAGAAGAATGCACATAAAGTGCACAAAGACCCACACACCGTGGGTGTCATCATCATCAAACCAGGAAGTTATGCAGGGCTGCCTACTGAGTGGCTAAACACTACTTTCTGGCCTTGACAGCCCATACATACAAACAGAAAAGTCATATCTATTTGCATTAAACGACATTAAACAATGTTAAACTCACTTTGCCACTCGATTTGCCACTCGATTTGCCATTCACTTTATGCATGCACATACCCTCTATACGAACTTTATTTATAGGCAACGTTTCGGTCAAAGACCTTCTTCAGGCATCGTGCCTGAAGGTCTTTGACCGAAACGTTGCCTACATACAGTATATGTACAGTAATTGCTGAACTATATGTAATTGGCCGCATACCCCCAATAAGCTCACAGAATTTCCCCGCCCCCCTTAATACGCCCCCTTTCGGGGTTAGTGGTGATAGCGTGACGTCACTCCATAGATGCTACATGTTAACAGAGGTAATTTAAGAAGTCTACAACTTTTGTTTTCTCAAGGTAAGGTTTGTTCTATCTGTTCGAGCTGATTTACCATCTTGTTTGCTTCATAATAATATTGGTCTGTCACATTTTTACATTAGAAAATGTACTTAGATTCTCCAGAGAAAAAAACGTGTAAATGCTAATGTTAAAGACACCACTATTTACCGGAAGTGGGCGTGGAAAGCGGGCTGTGAGATAGGCCTATTCAAAATAATTGTTTCAGGGGACCTCCCAGAAGCAAAGATTTGAATTAAAAAACGTTCGCTGTGAAAGAATATATAAGTTCAAAACGTTGCACGTTTTCACGATAAAAAAACCAAACATAATGCTTAAAACACCAAAAGGGGATCAGGGCCATCCTGAATGGGTTAACATAACCGGACCCTCCGGCCCTCCATTTGAAGCCAATAGTAAACATTCATGGGAACCAAACGTTCCCGCGCCCGGCCCGGGGCTTTCTGAACCCCTGCCAAATAAAGCTCTGTGTTCTCATAGCCAGTTCAGTCCATGGTCACTCTCTCTCTCTTTGTTGGGCCGCAGCTAAAATGTTTCACTCCCAGTCGGAAGTGACAGAAATAAGTCATATGGGGCTATTAATGTCCTATAGCGTGTATTTTCTGCAAACAGATTTGCTGGAAATGGTGCAACGACGATGACACAATATTGTTGTGTGTTAAGCGTATACGCATCAATCATTTAGCTTCGGGGAATGAAGACAGTTTCCTTTGTGGGTAAGAAAGAAAGAAAGAAAGAAAGAAAGAAAGAAAGAAAGAAAGAATAAAGAATGAAACAAAGTATAGTGTATATAGTGCTTGATATAGTTTGTTTACCGGCGTCGTGCTCGTGCAAGGAAAACGACACGTCTACAAGCTCACAACGCAACAGAAATACGACACGCCGTGGGCTTGTAGATCGGCTATTTCTTTGGTGCAGTGCGACAGTACTAGGCATGTAACGATTCACTCAACTCACGATACGATTCGTATCACGATATGAGGTTCACGATACGATTTTTCACGATATTAAAAAATATATATATTTTAAAGAAAAAATACCATTTTTCTTATTTTATATAATTTATCTTCCCCCCCTGAGATTTTTTATTTAACTACATTGTAAAAAAGTAGCATTACTTTCGACAGTGCAGAAACATAATGAACGACCATCATCACCTGGGCACAGACACACACAGCTCCCCTCTACAGTGCTCTACTACTGAAAGTGACTCTCATTTCTCTCCAAAAGCACTTGAATATGATGCAATATGAGTACAGCAAAGTATGAATCCAGCACGAGTGTCTTTAACTTTTTGACGGTTGGAGAGGGGAGGAAGCTGGCCGACAGCAGATAACGTGACATGTACGCGGTTTGCCGTAACTGCCATATATACAGAGCGGATACAATGAGGGTCTGTGGTGGCAGCGGCTATACTGTACTGCACTGTACTGTATGGTACTGTATGTGTGTAACTGTTCCATTGACACGTTAATACCAGGAACAAACCCCCATCCCGTCACGGCTTCTTCTTCTTCTCCTGAGAACTGTCATTCATCTTCATTCATCACGGGGCGAGCATTCTAATCTGCACAGAACCGATAAGACCAGAGCCTTTCCTGCAGCTTTTACTGCGGAGAGACAATCCATGCGGATCAATGGAGAGTACCATTAACGTGCAGATGACTAAACTCAGGGAGACAGGAGTCACTGTGGCGGCTTTGTTGTTGGACTGGAGCGGAATTCCACCACGATCCATACGTCCCATCGATCTGTTTGGCTTTCTCACCCCCCCCCCCCCCCCCTGTCCTCTCCCGGTCCCCTCCCTCCGGCTCACCTTCCATCATTGTTAACTCTGAACTTGGTAGATCTGCTTTTATAGCTTCTGTGGCCCTAATACATGGAATAACCTGCAAACGACATTAAAATTGACCACATTGGTACCCCTGAGTCATTTTAAAACCTTGGTGAGCATACAGATCCCAACAATATGTAACTGTTTTTAGATCGTTTTGAAATTTGTCTTTTATTTGTAACCATATGTAATTCACAATTACAATTTACAATTTAGGCATTTAGCAGACGCTCTTAATCCAGAGCGACTTACATTAAGCAATAACAAAAGCATGGCATACATCACATATATAAAAAGTAGTTATCATGAATCATGCGTAAACTAAGAACGTAACAGTGGAGTATCTATGTTAACTATACATACTATACTATATAATATATTATACATGTGTACTATAAAGTGCTATGACTACATAAAGTGCAATTCTAGAGCTGTCTACGTAACAAGCTATAAGTCTGTTTAAAATACTATCTAAGTCTACATAATGTGCTATCTAAGGGGCTAGGCTAGGGCAAGAGCTACGGGCCATTCACATGTATACCTTTTTGTTTTTGTTTTCCTGATCGTCTGATGTATTGTGATGTTTTTTATATGATATTGTATTACTCAACGACACTGAAAATGAGTTTAATTACTCAGTGTAATTTCGAGAATAAATAAAACTTGAATGAATTGTTGCCAGATCTTGCAAGAGAAACAAGGGGCCATGTCTATGAAAACAATAGTTTTATACCACTTTAACCGCATATATACATTGACTAGTTGAACACGCTTGAATACACTAAGGAGTATAGTTTGCGGGAAGAAATATAATAATACTTATTTTCTATCAATTACTGTACACACTCCATGACACCTTGAATTCATGGAGATTGTTCTGTTTTTGTTGGATTCCTCGATCATCGCTCCTGGAGAGGTCATCAAATGAATGACTTAGGAATACACCGTTCTTGTAGGTTTGAACAAAACATTTAGGAAGGAAGCCCAAATATGCAACCCACAAAAACTTGGCAACACTAGACAAGGGGTGTGGGCTATATAACACGGGTGGGTGGGTTGCTCTCCGGTCAAGATATGCCACCGCGGCCTTTTCCGCTGAATCATAGAAGCGTGGGATGACGATGATGGTGACTTGTTGCACCAAAGTCTTTTCTCCATGTTGTTTATTTGTACTCTCCGTCACCAGGGAGGGGACAGGAAACGGGGTGCTTATGAGAACGAAAACGGGAAGATGCATCGTCGCACGCACGCACACGCACGCGCACACTCACACACATATTCTTAATGGCTGCTATGTATATAATACAGGAATAATAACAATAATAATAAGGGAATGTACATTGTACATGTACAGAATTGTTGACCTATTAGCTAAGGACATAAGTTCATATGTTTCATCATCTGCCAAAATGTATAAGCACTCACGTGTTTCAACTGCCATGTTCATGCACAGATAGCAGATCTGCATATCAGATCTGCTATTTATGCAGATCTGATAGCAGATCTGATATTTGAAAATAGCAGATCTGCAAGCTCACATTGATGAGGAAGGGGAGAATGACACACACACACACACACACACACACACACACACACACACACACACACACACACACACACACAGATGTGCATGCGCGCAGCTGCACCCCCCCCCCCCCCCCCCACAAGCACACATCATAATGTAATGAATCATTGTTACAGATTAGCTTCTATATCATGTATGTTTTCTCGCCCGCGGTTTCCATGACAACAAATTGCATCCATCGCCCTTTCAAGTGAAGTGACACATCGGAGTGTAATGTGTGATGAATCACAGTCATTTGGACCGCTCGAAGACCGGAGACTCCGTGTAGCCGTTATGAATCACCTTAACCCATTTAGACCCGAGACTGCATGATTCTAAAGACAATTGCTTCTAAATCCTGACAGTTTTCTGAAAAACCTATTATGTTTCTATGTCGGTGGTGCTCAACTTTTTTTCATGTCAAGGACCCCCAGAATGATCTGTATTTGGCCGCGGACCCCCATCTCAAAATATGTTGTTCCAGGGACCCCCCCCCCAAGAAGCAAAGATGTGAGTTAAAAACCTTCGATGTGAAAGAATATATATTCGTATTTTTCTAAAATAGCAGATCTACAAGCTTGTAGATCTGCTATTATTATCAATATCTAAAGTATAACATAATACTTAAAACAATAAACTCCTGAATGGGTTAAGCTTCGTTTGTCACATCCAGCCACATGCCATGTGCTGCCTTTGTTTACTTTGTTTCTGATGTACATTTGAACCTTTGTAGCGTGACTCACGCAGGCGGAGGCTGTGGAAATGTACTTTTGCCCAGGTCTTAGACAAAAAGACATCTACAGTGTGATCTCAAGTGCATGACTATACCTACCTGGCAGTGGCGTGATTTATGTAGGGTTGTTGGGTTATTTATGTAAACCCATACGCAGGATTTCACTGCAAGCCACCCGCACACCCTCCCCGCCAGACTGGCAAGGATTTGTATATATTTATTGAGACAGGAGGCTATTCTAAATCTAATTATAATCGTCACGGTTTAGATTCCTCTGATGCGCTTTTTTGGGTGTTACATAAAAAACGGTGACCTATCACCGATGCATTTCCGTCTGTGGTAGTGTGGTAGCTGTGGATTAAGAGCGTCTGCTAAATGCCTAAATTGTGATATAGCACTGCTCCGCAACACTCCAGTAGGCTGCAGTGCGCACTTTTTATTGTATGTTTACCAAACTTCCTCCTCCTAACAGTTGCGACAATTGCAAATTATGTGTAAAATCCCATTATATATTACATATTTATATTTAACCCACCCCAACCTGGCTCGCCAATAAAGTGAAAATGTCTCGACTCAGCTCAGCTAGCCCACGCCGCGGGCTACAGGTCGGCCCGAACATCACTATAGTTATACTTTCAGTTTGTTTTTAAGTCCGGATAACCCGTCCAGGACAGGCTTCATACACGCTCTTCCTCAGGAGACTTCATGGCTCAGAATCTGAACGCATTTGATTTGGCGTTAGGCAGAGCTGGACTGAGACAAGAATTCGGCCCGGACATTTTCGCAGAATTTGGCCCAGACTGGCCCACCACAACCAGCGCGTAGATACTCTACTGACTTTTCGGGTTGAGGCCCATATACAAATACTTGAAATACAAGCCCTTAACACCATCACATTTACAGTACAACATAAATGAAACACAACCAACAGACAACTAATTTAACATTCCATCATCGCTCATAGCACTTACCCTACCCTCTTAGATAGCATTCTTGTAGACATTTGATACAGTATACTGTAGTAGTATAGTAAATAATTGCATTGTATGTAGTCATAGCACATCATAGTATAGCATAGTATACAAGTAAGACGCGCAAACGCGGGAAGCGAAAGCAGCTCGTAAATTGCAAAAACAACAATTAGAATAAATTACGTAATTTAAGGTTTTTTTTAAGTTCTCTTTTTTTGTGTTTTTTAAGATTTTTTTTAAGTTAAGTTTTTTTTTAAGTTAAGTATTTTTTAAGTTTTTCCTTTTAAAGTTTTTCCTTTTAAAGTTTTTCCTTTTAAAGTTTTTCCTTTTTAAGTTAAGTTTTTTTTTAAGTTAAGTTTTTTTTAAGTTTTTCCTTTTAAAGTTTTTCCTTTTTAAGTATTTTTTTTAAGTTAAGTTTTTTTTTAAGTTAAGTTTTTTTTATGTTAAGTTTTGTGTGTGTGTGTGCGCGTGCGTTTTCCTTTTTAAGTTCTTAGCTTACGCATGTTTCATGATAAATGCTTTTTATATATGTGATGTATTCCCATGTTTTTTTGTTCTTGCTGAATGTAAATCGCTCTGGATTAAGAGCGTCTGCTAAATGCCTAAATTGTAAATTGTAACATTTGGCCCAGACGGCCGGCCCACCGGACATATGCCTGGTACGTCCTGTGGCCAGTCCACCCCTGGCGATTAGGAACTTGTTGCGAGCGCATGCCCTTGCTGACGTTGACTCCAGGCAAGGTTTGAACCCACAACCTTCCGCATGAAAGGCATAACATGCTCTAATGTAAATATGAAATAAATGCCCAAACATGTAGCTAGGTGTAATGTTAGAGACCACAGAAGTGAACCTTTCAAGCCTGTTTTCTCAACTCGCTGTTTTCTGCAAGACATTACTCTATAAGCCATATCTCCAAAACTGGTGGGTCAAACTGAACAACCAATATGTCAATTTGAAGCTGTGATTCCCTGCTTTCATATGACATGAAAAAACGAAAATTCAAAAAAATCCAATGGCAGTCCCTCAGTCAGATTTAGTCACAAATGAAGTCCATTCATGCCACTGCTACCTGGTAAACTTTTAAAAGCTAATACACAATAATGAAAACCGCTCCAAGCGCTCCTTGCATGGTAATGGTGAAACAGCTGGTCAACAGGAGAGCAGGCAATCAATTAGCATTAGCATGGATGTCACATCATGACTCAGGGAGGAAGGCCTTTACGCGCCAGGTCGCTTTATTTGTCAACGCCAAGCGCTTTGTTTGATTAAAACCCGATGACAAGACAAGAGGTGCACGTGGTTTGAAAAAAAAAAGCCATCGGTAAACACACAAACAGGCTAGCATTAACCTGTCATCTCTCCCTCTCTATTAGCTTCCTTCCACCCTGAGCTTTTTTCCTATACAACCCCTCCTCTTCCCTTCCCTTCTCTTCCCTGCCGGTCAGTCACTAAATAAATGTCCAGCATTTCCACAACATCCACACCGTTTAACTTTAATTCACATCTGCCAGAGAGAGAGAGAGAGAGAGTTAAATGAAGACTGAGGATTTTGCTGTGTGGACAAACATTCGTAGACTTCATTTCCATGCTTGGCAGACGAGCAACAAACAACATGTGCTTCCTGTATGTCTGGCGCTTGAGAAAACTGCCGTCGCATCACTTATTGTGTGTTTACTGTATAAATGTGTACATGCAACAAATCTCCATGAATTCAAGGCTTCATGAGGTGTGTGATTGATAGAAAATACGTTGAGTTTTTTTTTTGGGGGGGGGTAACTACTAACTTGACTATAAACTGACACCATCGCTAGACAGGAACGCCCAAAAACGTCACATCCGGTTTTAGCCTGGGGTAAGAATTTTCTATGGCTGCCAATGCAACTTGGTCCAATCCTTAATCACATACGGACAAACATCTATGCCGATGCTATCTAACTTGCGGAGGTAGCGTGCCTTGTCCACGGGCAACAGATCTTTCAACGTATGGCATTGCAAATACGTTTGATAATCGCTACTCTGCTCAATATTGTTTTGAAAATGCCGCAAATTGCATTGCAGTGAACGAGCGCAAATCACAACTTCCCCTGGTGGTGGGCGGAGTCACAGTTTGAGGCGCTGTTTACGCGCCGTGGTGTCAGTGTATACAACTAGCCATCTGTGCAAATAACTACCGGGATAATTGTTCTTGTTTGTGACACATCTGGGCGGTTAGCTTCTGAAAGCAACGTTACGGGTGAGGGAGCTCAACAAACCCAGATTTGGCACAAACAAGGGACTACATTAATTTCGCTCCTATGCCACCAAAATGTGGAACGCCCTACCAACGGTCATTAAGACATGCAAACTCCTTCAAAACCGCTCTCAAAAGGACACCTACGGATACCGTAAAATCGGAATCCCCCACCCACACCTTTTTCCCCTCACTGTATACAGTATGTTTTCTTTTCCCTTTTTACCTCCTTTATGATGATGATTTCCTGTATTTTGGCTATATAGAAGTGTATATTTGTACTGTATGTCTAAATGTTATGATGAATTGAACAAGGTGGACCCTCTTGTAAAACAAGTCTAGTGCTTTATTGGTCGTCCACTCACAGTTAACAGTTTTTTGTATTGAGTTGTGCTTGAAATGTATACTGTAATTCTGTAGTTAATTAATAAATACTTCAATCAATCAAGCAATCAAACGGGCAGGGGCAGGTCAGTGCACGGAGGATCACAGCAGGAGGGCAGCTGTCCCGCCGGCTGACCGCATGGATAAGAACAACTTTCACACGCTGATGACAGGAGACAGGGACAACCCCACGTCGTTGGCCACCGTGCAGCTGCCACCAGACTCAAACACAAGTGGCTGGTTAGCTCTCCATCCCCTCCCCCACAAACACACATTTTGCACGTCTGTGCACAAGCCTGAGCTGCAATAAGGATCATCATCATCAGCTGGGCCAGCCGGCCGACTGACTGACCGGCCTCAAAGTCCACCGCCGTCCACAGACGAGTCATTGTGCGCGTTAAGAGTGTGTTCACTCCACCTAGCACATGGAATGTGCATTGGTCTGGGGACTGTCCCGAGTCCAGTGTGGTGGCGGTGGCACTGAATGCAAGTCTTAGGGAACCCGAGATAGAGTGTGGCTTTGTCCCTCTGTGTGTGTGTGTGTGTGTGTGTGTGTGTGTGTGTGTGTGTGTGTGTGTGTGTGTGTGTGTGTGATCGGATTAATCTATGCACAAAGAGGGATAGTGTTGTGTGTGCTTGTGTCGCTTAGGACTGATGGAAAAAAGGCTTGTCTCTTGTTAAAGCGAGACCACAATGTTCTATATCAATGAGAATGTATTTACGCGCACGCACGCACGCACGCACACGCGCACACGCACACACACACACACACACACACACACACACACACACACACACACACACACACACACACACACACACACACACACATCCAAGGGATCGTTTAAATAGAGAACCTTCACTTTGGGGCGTGTGAGACAGACAGACAGAGGCGCATCTGTTTTAACACCCTCTCCTGCATGCGTCCATGGCTCGTGTGGACTGGATGGAACTACCGCGATGCATTCACTCCTACAAACATAACTCCTGCATGTCCCGGGCCCTATATCTCTATCCAATGCGGCAGGGGTGATCAAAATAAGAATTTTTTTACATGCTCTAATTGTGTAGACTTCTTGTAAATGATGTAGAATAATGCAGGCGTTTCACAATAATGTAACTCCTGAGAGCGTAAAATGAAACCAAATGGAATGGTTTCATTTCCCGCTCCCAGGAGTTAAAGATCTATAAGGGTCCATTTGGTTCCCCAACTCTCCATCATTTAGCTGCATGGGGACCACCTGGAACCCCCTCAAGGACCCCCCCCCCATCACATAAATACATAAATCTCAGCGCGCTAATGACGGAGGCGGGTAACGTTACACCACACCTCGGGACCATGTGCAACGTTACACCGTCCGTCCGTAATCTCAGGGGCAGAATGTGCGTAGAGAAGGCTGTCCAACATAGTCTGGCACCGGGCCACATGCATGAGCTTCAGAGTAAACTTGACACTCCCTCCCATCATGTATAGCCTGGCAGGTTCACCCCCCGAACCCAGCCCCACAGATTGTCAAGCTTTTAACCAGACAGTGGCTGATGTGTTTAGAGTGTCTGCCCTGAAACTGGGAGGTCGGGGGTTCGATCCCGGGCCGGGTCATACCAAAAGACTGTAAAAAATGGGACCCAATGCCTCCCTGCTTGGCACTCAGCATCAAGGGGTTGGATTGTGGGGGGTCAAATGAACTAATCGAATGATTCCCGAGCGCGGCACGGCTTCAGCTCACCGCTCCGAGGGATGGGTCAAATGCGGAGAACAAATTTCACTGCGGTAAACGTGTGTGACAAATCGTACAACTTTGACTTTGACTTGCAAACATTGACATAAGGAATTGAGGGGGGGTTGGGTATAACAAGGGCTGGAGCTCAGACTCGCCCATGGTTTCAACACGGGACTGACTACTTCTTATCAGAGATATAATCCACATACCGATGTTATGTCTGGTGACATCTTATAGGGTCTAGAAGTAAAACTGCGTGGGAAAAAGAAAATACCGGTAAATGACTGCATTGCAGAGAAATAACAAAGACTTGTATTTCATAGAGGGGTGGTATATCAAGACTGGTTTTAATAGACCTGAGTTAAAAACATTCACTTTGAAATAATATATATTCAAAGATTTGCGTCACATTTTTACGATTTTTCAAAAATAGCACACCTACAAGATCATAGCGTGGCACTCGGTGTCGCGCTATGAGCTTGTAGATCTGCTATTTTTCAATAGCTAAAGTATAACATAATGCTTGAAACACCAAAAGGGGTTCCCGCCCAAAACGGGTTTTAAAAGCAGTGGTATATGTTGGGATTTTTTTCTCTGCTAGAAATCTAGTTTAGCTCTCAAAAAGACATGTCAGCATTTTATCTGTAGCCTATAGCCTGAACCAAAATCAAAGGTCATTTGGAATTTGTCTTATTAGCTGCACGGGTTTAAGACAAAACACATAACCCCGAGTTGATTAGGCCTATCAGAGCAGAGGAGGTTTGGTTGGGATTTAAACACACAGCAGACATTTGTTATTCATGATTTATGACCTTATGTCTGCCCGTGCTCAAACAATCATCTGCGTATGCATAGCTGATATCCAGAATATGATGACCATCAACTACTTTATCAGAGGCAGACAGTACAGTACAGTAC
Organism: Electrona antarctica; assembly: GCF_951216825.1. Taxonomy (NCBI): domain Eukaryota; kingdom Metazoa; phylum Chordata; class Actinopteri; order Myctophiformes; family Myctophidae; genus Electrona; species Electrona antarctica. The sequence goes on from NC_136805.1 coordinate 39,983,295, forward strand.
AGTATGTGCACGATGATACGAGATGCATGTTCTGTTCCTTCTGAAATCCTTTCGGGTCCTGGAACCTAACGTTTGCTACTTTTTAAATTCACCATGAGCACCAGAGCGCTTTAAGAGCATGGTGAAAAATAAAATACATTATTTTTGAGTGGTGCAACCACTCCAAGGAACAGCAATGTCCCTATGGGACTATGTCCTGATGTTTAGAGTACCAGTAGGGGCAAAAGTGGTGCTGTTGTGCCAGAAACAGAGAGATAGTGTTGCACTGTTGCCTGCTAATTACAGAGAGAGAGAGAGAGAGAGAGAGAGGCAGGGGGAGAGGGGAGTTGCACCACTCAGTTCAGAAGGTTCCCCTTCCAGGACCATCATCATTCTATCATCTCAGACATTTTTGGACATCTGAAACATTTTCTAAATATGAATTTAAGCACATGCTACTTGTGTCCTTTTTTTCTTCAGTCGTCATGCTAGTGTTTTAAGTCTCAGTCTAAGGAGTTCTCCTTTATTTTATTCTCTCTCGGTCAGCTTTCCTCTATGTTTTTAAGACCACCGCTCCTGTATCTAGTTAACCTGGAACAAAAGGACAAGGAAATGCGCAACAGTTTCCCCCGTATCCCCTGAAATCATGACAGACATCATCCCCGAAACAATGGGATCGATCAACTACTACGACGTGAAGAATTCGGCGAAGGAGCCACGCCACGTATACTGACCGACAGAGACACACACACACCCTCTCGTCATGACGAGAGGCCACTCCGGGCCTTGTTGTAGCCGCACGTGTGTGCGTGCGTGCATGCGTGCGTGCGTACAGGGATTACCACAGTGAAAAGGCATTTTTACAGTGGGGTGTGGAGACACGGGTCAAGTGCATGGCACCTGTAGGAAGTGAGAGCTGTACGTGATACTGTATGTGTCCACAGGACAGAGAGAGTAGAGAGTAGGGGTTATCTGAGGTCGGTGGGGGTGGTAAAAGTCATGCCGTCGTGACATTCATCTAACAAACTGGCCCCAGTAAAAAACATGCACCCCCCCCCCCCCCTTTTAACATACACTTGTTTATATGGTTTTTGCACAGTACTGTATATTGTGTAGGTCATTAAATGTTTCGACGATAAACAAGCCAATAGGCTTTTATTGGGTTTAAAATCCTCTTAGCAGACCAGGACTTTTTTTTCCCTCCTTGTGAACCCCAGGACTCTCCACTTGTTTGTGTGAATGGCTCAGACATGGTTGCCCCACAAGTCTGTTGCTTAACTTGTCGTCAGGTTTACAATACTGTATAGGTCAGGGGAGGGGAGGGGAGGGGAGGATTTGCAGTCTGGATTCCATGTGAGGTGAAAAGATAAGGAATAGTTTCAACTATTGTCCGGTGGTACCGGTGTACTCTCACTGTAAAACACTAATGCTCTTAAATTCTGACCTTTGCTTCACCCATGAATGTTCAACAGTACTGTCTTATCTCAGCGTGTGCTTGTAAATGCTGTATTATGTATAGGCGTATTACTCAGAAAATTCCAACTCTGGAGATAATACGAATGAATCCAAACAGACAATTTACAGGTCTGAAACTCAGAGAGCATGCAGACCCAAGTACACTCTTAGAGTTTCATTGATTATTGATTAATTTGGATGTTACAGTATATGTTAAAAGAGAGAAATACAAGCAATACATTCACACGTATACGTCAAGGATAAAAAGATTAAGTCAAAGACTTATTTCCATTGTGAACTGTTGGTCTTGTATAGAGTAGCCTAGGGAACCCAGGTGTTTTGTTTTGGTATAGACAGACGTAACGACAAAAAGCAGACAGTTATTCCTATAAGCAACTCTAGCTCTGGTCCATAGCTCTAATGCGTTGCATTTAGAGCTATGTTACTCTCGACTTATTCCGCTCGCATTAATGCAGACCAGCCTCTCGTCTTTAGCGTAAATAAAAATAACGTTTTTGCTACTCACCAAAACAAAGGCGGGTTGTGTCATTAGAAAGCCTACTTTCCTTAGTGGGAGCACTCTGAGCCCCCCGCCACACGCATAAACGGTACTTTTTGGCCAAAAGGGTATTTTGTTTCCACCAGAAAAAAAATACTTTTAGTTACTCCACTGCGCCTTCTACCGATATTGCCCAGAGAATTGCCTCATAGAGAATAATTTTCCTCCTGTGAAAAAAAAATCCCTTTCTGGCCAAAAAGTACCTTTTATACGTGTGGTGGGGGGGATCAGAGTGCTTCCACTAAGGAAAGTAGGCTTTCTAATGACACAACCCGCCTTTGTTTTGGTGAGTAGCAGCAAAAACGTTCATTTTATTTACGCTAAAGACGAGAGGCTGGTCTGCATTCATGCGAGTGGCAGAAGTCGAGAGTAACATAGCTCTAAATGCAACGCATTAGATCTACAGTATGGAGCAGAGCTAAAGCAACTCTAAAAACCATGCAACTATATAAACTATAACATTGCTGATACCGTATTCGCAGCATCTAGATGCATAAGTTCAACACACAAACGCATCAAAAGCAGCAGATCTACAAGGTCAAAACTGGTCGCTTCGCACCGCAATTCGAGCTTGTAGATCTGCTGCTTTTAGTGCTTTCGTGTGACGCTGTAGAGTGTAGTGTGATCAAGTAGGGTGTTATTTACGGAAGAAAAAAACAAACACAAAAAGTGAGAACATCTAGAAGAGAGGATTCTGCCCGACAGAATTCACGGTGTACACAGTATACTGTACAGTGGAGGTGGAAATGTCTGTCGCCCAAAGGCAGCACAGCAGTTACAGAGTTCAGGTACAGAGTTTATATGCAGCAAGACAAAGGCAAGGAAAAACAACAAGAAGCACCGTCATTACAATAGAACAGTACAAGTATATAGAATACAAAACAACTCGCCCCTTTACCAACTCGCCCCTTCACCAACTCGCCCCTTCACCAACTCGCCCCTTCACCAACTCGCCCCGGGCGTACAGCCGGCGGAACAGCGCGGCCTGGTATTCCTAAAGTAATCTAATCTAAATGATGCTTAAACGGTTAAACCTAACATTATTCTTAACCTTAACCTCAGTAAAACTATATGCCTAAACCTAACACTATTCCTAAACTTAACCCCAGTAAAACTATGCCTAACCCTAAACTTATTTCTAACCTTAAAACAAAATAAAGAATACAAGAACCGCCGCACCGAGCTGTCGGCGCGAGGTCGGCGGAAAAAAGCTGGGGCTAGATGGAATTGGGGCGACCGTACCCGTTACCCAAGTATATACATTATCCCATTTTGGGCTTTTGGTGTTTTAAACATTATGTTATAATTTAGCTATTGAAAAATAGAAGCTCATAGCGCGCCACCGAGTGGCGTGCTACGAGCTTGTAGGTCTGCTATTTTTGAAAAATCGTGAAAATATTTATTTCAGAAAACTGGAGGATTTTTAAAGTTTTTTAAATTTCGAGGTCAGGCCTAAATGGGTTATTATACAACTATCCTGCACTATGCATAAAAAAAACACGACACAAGGTCACAGTGTCCCTCACCGTATCCCGCACCGCAGGGCAAATAAAGTGTCCATTACAAATCAGACAATGCCAGTCAAATAAAGTGTCCATTTCAATCGGTGCAATGCGAAAGAAAAAGTCACTGTCACAGTGCAAATCAGTACAAAAACCATACCCGATGCTGCGTTCACACCGGCAGAGGCAAAAGATACAAAGATATAAAAGCAGTGTTGTTTTTGGCAGCACATTTTGATTTCAGTATTTGTCATAGTCTCTTGAATAGTTTTCATTTAGTTTTAGTCACATTTTAGTCACCTGGAATGTTTTAGTGTTGGTCTAGTTTTAGTCGACTAAATATCATGATATTTTAGTCAACTAAATCTACACTGGATTTAGTCGAACAAAATGTATTTTGGCGGGCTGAAAATAGACGATCTACAAGCCCACAAGGCTTGTAGATTGTCAATTTTCAGCATGCAACTAATTGTAAAATGACTTATACTGGATCTCTTGTCCACTTGTCCCTTCCTAACATTTCAGTCTAGTCTTTATTTGTTGACGAAATTGTCAATATATTTAGTCCTAGTTTTAGTCATCGTAGATTAGTTTTCATGTAGTTTCCATTTAGTTTTCCTCAGTGAAAAAAGGTAGTCGACGAACATTTCTCGTTTTAGTATTACTCGACAAAATCAACACTGATATAAAGCTACAAAACGTATTTGTAGCTTTATATCTTTGTATCCGACGTTGAAACTATATAGCTCAACTGTCGTGTAGCTTATGCAGCAGCTACACACGTCTGCTCTTTGTATCTTCATGTCGCTGGCTTCCATTGACAATGCATGGTAGACTGTATCTTTGTATCTCCATGTCGCTGGCTTCCATTGACAATGCATGTTAGACTGTATCTTTGTATCTCCATGTCGCTGGCTTCCATTGACAATGCATGGTAGACTGCATCTTTGTATCTCCATGTCGCTGGCTACCATTGACAATGCATGGTAGACTGTATCTTTGTATCTCCATGTCGCTGGCTTCCATTGACAATGCATGGTAGACTGTATCTTTGTATCTCCATGTCACTGGCTACCATTGACAATGCATGGTAGACTGTATCTTTGTATCTCCATGTCGCTGGCTTCCATTGACAATGCATGGTAGACTGCATCTTTGTATCTCCATGTCGCTGGCTTCCATTGACAATGCATGGTAGACTGTATCTTTGTATCTCCATGTCGCTGGCTTCCATTGACAATGCATGGTAGACTGCATCTTTGTATCTCCATGTCGCTGGCTTCCATTGACAATGCATGGTAGACTGTATCTTTGTATCTCCATGTCGCTGGCTTCCATTGACAATGCATGGTAGACTGTATCTTTGTATCTCCATGTCGCTGGCTTCCATTGACAATGCATGGTAGACTGTATCTTTGTATCTCCATGTCGCTGGCTTCCATTGACAATGCATGGTAGACTGCATCTTTGTATCTCCATGTCGCTGGCTTCCGTTGACAATGCATGGTAGACTGCATCTTTGTATCTCCATGTCGCTGGCTTCCATTGACAATGCATGGTAGACTGTATCTTTGTATCTTCATGTCGCTGGCTTCCATTGACAATGCATGGTAGACTGCATCTTTGTATCTCCATGTCGCTGGCTTCCATTGACAATGCATGGTAGACTGTATCTTTGTATCTGAGTATCTCATGTCGCTGACTTCCATTGACAATGCATGGTAGACTGTATCTTTGTATCTGAGTATCTCATGTCGCTGACTTCCATTGACAATGCATGGTAGACTGTATCTTTGTATCTGAGTATCTCATGTCGCTGACTTCCATTGACAATGCATGGTAGACTGTATCTTTGTATCTGAGTATCTCATGTCGCTGACTTCCATTGACAATGCATGGTAGACTGTATCTTTGTATCTGAGTATCTCATGTCGCTGACTTCCATTGACAATGCATGGTAGACTGTATCTTTTGTACCCGCCCCGGCGTGTGAACGCTGCATAAAAGTGTCACTGGTGGAGGTCCAGAATCCTCCATACCAGGGACGTACTGGGCCCATAATTCAGCCCGGGAAGTGGAGTTGCGGAGGGCCTCTAGGCGCACAGCCTTTGGCCGCGCGCCTAGAGGGCGCTCTTCCACCTGGTCCAGTCCAGGCCCAGACTGGCTTGGACTGGACCGGCCGTTCGGGAGTTGTCCCGAATTTCCCAATGGCCAGCACGTCTCTGCTCCATACAGGGATATCATAGACAGTCATACTTTATCATGGAACGAATAAACAGTGTATACAGTGGGGGGGTGGGTGGGATCCCATCCGTGCTCATGGCATGCCTACCACCCTCTCTCTCTCTCTCTCGTATATCTCCCACTGGAAATGAGTCATAGTGAGGCAAACCCTGTGTGTGCAGATGCAATCTGTCAGTGGCGCGGCCAGGGCGCGCGGGCCGAGCGGGGCTGGGCCGCGCTGGGCATACCCGTCGACGCGTTCCTCTCACACGTGCTGTGAGTCACGGGGTTGTACTGTACACACATGACTCCTCACAGAGAGAGGGGGGGGGGGGGGGGGGGGGCACCACACTGTTTGTTGTGCCCCATCGCCCGGACAACACACAGAGAGCCCAAGAAGGCATCACTACTGTACTGTACGTTGCAGTAGTAGTAGTAGTAACTAAAGTACAATTTTTAGGTACTTTTACTTAACTGGAGTACTATAGTTACTTTGTAGAATTTGATTATTATGACAAAACCTAACCACTTCAGCCCTATATACATTTCGGCCATTCGAAAATAGCCGATCTACAAAGCTCACAATGCGTCACTGTGAGCGTCATTGTAAGCTTGTAGATCAGATGTTTTCAAAATATTTTGTATACATTTGAACAGTTGTGAAACGGGGCATTCTGCATATAATGAGTACTGTAGGCTACTTTCTTTCTTCTTTTTTTTTTATATAATTTTTATCCCACGATTTTGTAAGCCATTTTTCACCCCTGTGTCAATTATCTAATGTGATCTATGGGCTCGACACACCCTCCGCCAACCTGGGGAGAGCAACGGACTTGAACTCATGCTTCCTTCATTCATGAGTGTCCAAGTAGTAGGCTACACTTTCTACTTTTAGTACTTTAAGTATATATATTTGTTATAACAGTTACCAGACTTTTACTTATAACATAGTATTTCTACATTGCATTGGATGCTTTTACTTGTACGTAAAATGCGTGAGTACTTTTTCCACCAGAAAAAAACATCACTGCGTTGTGGCGCTCTCTGTTATAGCCACAAATAGCAGCTGAATTAACTCATTTTGGACTGAGGTTGATTAAAAAAAGGCTTCTAAATCCTAAAACCTTTCTGAAAAACCCATGTTTCTATGTCAGTGGTGCTCAACCTTTTTCATGTCAAGGACCCCCAGAATTATCTCTATTGGGCCACGGACCCCCATCTCAAAATATGTAGTTCCAGGGACCCCCCCTGAAGCAAATATTTTAGTTAAAAATGTTCGCTCTGAAATATATATTCAATGATTTGCGCCGCATTTTAACGATTTAAAAAAAATAGCAGACCTACAAGCTCGTAGCGCGCCACTCGGTGGCGCGCTATGAGCTTGTAGATCTGCTATTTTTCTGTTTAAAACACCAAAAGGGGTTCCCGCCCAAAATTGATTAATCACACAAGGTCTGACTCGACTATAAATCCCAGGCCGGTCGGTCAGTCCCTGACGGCTGTGTTTGACTTGGCTCAGCCACCGTCCACAAAATGAAGTCAACTTTCTGTCACATGCATGCCAGACATTCCCAAGTAATCCTGAAGATATGGCCTTTATTCTGTTCTATTCTGGGAAAATTTAGAAAGTTTACTTAACCCATGATTCTGGACGGGAACCCCCTTTCGGTGTTATAAGCATTATGTTATACTTTAGCTGTTGAAAAATAGCAGATCTACAAGCTCGTAGCGTGGCACAGAGTGCCGCGCTACGAGCTTGTAGATCTGCTATTTTGGAAAAATCTTGAAAATGTGGTGGAAATCTTTGAATTTATATTCTTTCAAAGTGAACGTTTTTAACTCAAATCTTTGCTTCTGGGAGGTCACTGGAACAACATATTTTCAGATGGGGGTCGGTGTCCAATTACATATTTTTGGGAGTCCTAGACATGAAATTGTTTGAGAACAAATGACATAGAAACATAGGTTTTTAACTTTTTCAGAATATTGTCTATTAAAAGACATTTTTTTAGAATCGGCCTCAGGTCTAAATGGGTTAAGATGTCAAAAAGTGAGGTCTGCACAGCTGTTCACTTGATTATTATCATTGTATTTTTTTTTTATTTAATTTTATGTTGTAATCGTTGCTTGTTGCTCCTTTGAAGTTAAATAAAGGAAAGATCAAAACATTGTATTATTTATTTATCAAGTCAAAAAATATAATATAATACAACATAATTAAATAATTGTCCTCATTTCTATTTGCATATTAGATTATGAAATATCCAAAGCCGAGCAGCCATGGCTTTAGATTAAAGAGGCAGATGCAGTTCCTTGCATGGAATGATAACCGCTGCCATTTTATCTTACTGTAATAACAAAACTGAAATTCCTCGAATGCAAAGCTATGATTCTTTTGGTATCCATGAGAACCAAACAATGGTCCTGCAACCGCTCACTCTCTCACACCACACACACACACACACACACACACACACACACACACACACACACACACACACACACACACACACACACACACACACACAGTGTACAACTCCGGTTATGTTCATACTCGTGCGCTATTACGCACCAGTCAGTGCGCGTCGTGTATATTGGGAACCCTCTCGCTGTCATACAGTGCAAGAGGGGGGTGAGGGGAGGGGTCGGATGGGGAGGGGGGGGGTCCTCCGTGACGTCAGGACGCACGCAGGGCGTTGTTCCGTCCATATTGAGACGCTTTATAACAGCGGAGTAAAGCCTGCTGTCAATCTAGTCTGATTCGAGGGACTCGCTCATCTGAAGGGACTTTATATACCGCTGCTTTACTGTTGGGACTCTTTGATCTTTTTTTGGGGGAAACTTTAGCTGCCTTTTTTTTGTTGCAAATCAGAACTATTTTTTGGTTCGCTTCATTTCGTTTTTGTGGGATTACCTTTTCCGCCTCGAAGTAAGTCAAGTTTGGAGCATTTCTATCTGGCTTTTGCTTTTTTTTGGTTCAAACTTTGGTGGTGCGGCTGCTGCTGCTGCTGCGCTCAAAGTGTCTGTGTGAGATTATAGGCTACAATGAAACGTTGTCCTGTGGAATGTATAGGCCTATGTACGCGCACGGTCCAGAAAGTGCATCGTTTCGCATCGCTATGCTGTCTTTAATATTTGATGGTTTCTTAAGACTGATTTTGTGAAGTTGGTGCGCGTTTAAATTAGCACGGACGGACGGACGGACGCCGCGACGATGCTGGGCTGGAGATCGGTTCACCTTTCCCTTTTTACTTTGGGAATGAAAACTATTTGTGGGAACGCGCAGTTTAAAACCTCATTTTAGGATTCTCTATTGATGTGACATTGAGGTGATTGAGCCTTGCATTGCAGCTAATCAATAATATGCAATTTTTATTGCGATGTATTTGATTTGTATAAGGAACATAAGAATAGGCTGTGCCATAAAAGTCCATTCTAAAACTGTCCTATACTGTCTATAGGCTTTCTTGTTTGCATTTCTAACACACCCCTTTCTTTTCCAAATACTTGCAGAGCAAACAGCAGCGCTAATTAAATCACAGCTCTCTGGTTAATTATTAATTAAGACTTCATATTTTTGTTTATTTTGGTGCGAGATGTACTATAGTATAGGGCCGGGACTCGGAGACACTAAAATAAAGTCGCAATTAAACACGCGCTGCTGCTATGCTGTGGTGTCCTGTTTTTAGTGCAGCGAGGAAGGAATGGGACGACACACCCATGTCCCACCAATCTGAGGCATTCGCACGCACTACACACGCGCACGTACATGCACACATAGAGCTGTCAGTGACAGGGTGCTCTATCTATCTATTCTGTCCCCTCCCTCCCCAGACCGTAAAGATGCTTCTCCTGCTGCTTGGGATCATCCTGCTGCACGTCGCTGCTCTGGTCCTGCTGTTTGTCTCCACTATCGTCAGCGTGAGTAACACAATCATGTCCTTAATAGCCTACACCCGTAGGCTATATAGTTCTCAAACTGTAACTTCATGATGTCAAGGACCACCCAAATTGAGTCTATAGGCTACTTATATGAGCCTGCCTGGACCCCCATTTGAAAAGATATATGGGAGTGACCCCCACCCCCCTCATAAAGATGTTAACGGCTCGAGCAGTGATTCTCAACTATTTTAATTTCAAGGCCTGCATTAAGCTATGGACCCCCATTTAATGGCATTTTTATATATCTGGGACCCAGATTTATATATAGTAAAATGAGTATACACTCTGAGTTACAGAGAGTGTATCTATCTATCATTTAGTTGTGGACCTCCCTCAAGGACCGCTGGGGGTCCCCGGACCCCACTTTGGGAACCGCACTGTCCTACACATTTAACTATTTATTTACCTAGCTAAATTGGTTAATATAATATATTTACCAATTTTACATCATTTGCATTATCATCTAAATCAGTATAACCAACCCAATTGTATACTTAACTTTGGCTATTGAAAAATAAAACAAAAAAATATAGCTATAAGCTCGCAACTATCACATTGCAGATCGTTAATAGTTTTTTGAAAGATTGTGAAAAATGTAAACTACACAAATGGGGTTCCCTGACATACACTCTTTCATGGTCTTTGGCCAAATATACCTACCAATTTGGGGGTCCATGAAACATTTGAGAACCACATATTGCAATCTATAGGGTCAGTGGCTCTTGCCAACCAGAACTAACTAGACAGATCTTATGGGCAAGCGATGCCATTATGTGATATGGAATTTAAGCTTGGTTATAATTACTCCCATGCCACTCCCCATTCTGGCATGCAACATAAAGCTGTTGTAGGCCTAAACTTAAGTGAAAGCTCCCTTGGTCATAGTAGCCTTTGTTTAGGCTATTGGAATCAATGGATAATGTGTCATCAATCTATGTGTGCTATTGACAATAGTTTGTCATGTTGTTGTTGTTGTTGTTATCACCAGGTGTGTTGATAACAGTTTGTCATGTTGTTGACATCACCAGGTGTGTTGATAAGAGTCTGTCATGTTGTTGACATCACCAGGTGTGTTGATAACAGTTTGTCATGTTGTTGACATCACCAGGTGTGTTGATAACAGTTTGTCATGTTGTTGACATCACCAGGTGGGTTTATACAGTCTGTCATGTTGTTGACATCACCAGGTGGGTTGATAACAGTCTGTCATGTTGTTGACATCACCAGGTGGGTTGATAACAGTCTGTCATGTTGTTGACATCACCAGGTGCGTTGATAACAGTCTGTCATGTTGTTGACATCACCAGGTGTGTTGATAACGGTCTGTCATGTTGTTGACATCACCAGGTGTGTTGATAACAGTCTGTCATGTTGTTGACATCACCAGGTGTCTTGATAACAGTCTGTTGTGTTGTTGACATCACCAGGTGTGTTGATACAGTCTGTCATGTTGTTGACATCACCAGGTGTGTTGATAACAGTCTGTCATGTTGTTGACATCACCAGGTGTGTTGATGACAGTCTGTCATGTTGTTGACATCACCAGGTGTGTTGATAACAGTCTGTCATGTTGTTGACATCACCAGGTGTGTTGATAACAATTTGTCATGTTGTTGACATCACCAGGTGTGTTGATAACAGTCTGTCATGTTGTTGGCATCACCATGTGTGTTGATAACAGTCTGTCGTGTTGTTGACTTCACCAGGTGTGTTGATAACAGTCTGTCATGTTGTTGACATCACCAGGTGTGTTGATAACAGTCTGTAATGTTGTTGACATCACCAGGTGTGTTGATAACAGTCTTGTCATGTTGTTGACATCACCAGGTGCGTTGATAACAGTCTGTCATGTTGTTGACATAGCCAGGTGTGTTGATAACAGTTTGTCATGTTGTTGACATCACCAGGTGCGTTGATAACAGTTTGTCATGTTGTTGACATCACCAGGTGTGTTGATAACAGTTTTGTCATGTTGTTGACATCACCAGGTATGGACGACAGGCGAGTTCGGAACCTCAGACCTGTGGAATAACTGCTCTACTGCCAATGGAGGATACCACTGTGACCCCGCCACCGCGGGAGGTAAGACCAATCAACTAATCAATAAACCAATCAATCAATCAATGGAGGTTACCACTGACACCCCCCCCATCATGAACGAAAGACTACAACCACTTTCTTAAATGCAAATCAAGGTTTTTCAGGTTAGCCTAAATTTCAATGTTTCTCTACTAATTAACCTCGCGTCACCAGACCTTCCAACTTGGAGGAAAGCCTGCTCTGTGTTTCTAAATCGCCCGTGTGATCCGATCTACACCGGATGGTAAAAAAAAAACTGTTTGTTTTTAGTCTCGCCAGTCGCTATACGAGTTGGAATAAAAAATGGATTACAACAAACACACAACTCCAAGAAGTACTTGAAGAAACTTCAACGCCACATCAAGGCTTTTCTTATTGGGTAGGCCCTAAAATTACGATGTCCTGTGATCATGGTGTCCTGTATAAGCCTCACAGCCAGGTAATCATCATCATTAGTTCATAAATGTTTGGATTTTCATGCAAACAAAGTTGTATTTGTGCAACATCACGCTTCGTCCTCGTGTGTGTCCCTCTGTTTTGATGTGGGACTCCAGCACATTCTCTGTTAAAGTGACTTGTAAATCAGCTTGGCTTGCTGGAGGTGGGTGTGTCAGCTTAGAGGGACTCAGTCCTCAGGGTATGGGGGGGGGGGGGCGACCCAGGCGCCATCTAGGGTAGAGAATGTGTCGGTGCAGCCCTAGGCCCCCCCAGCTGTATAAATAGTCATGGTGTGATGTGATGTCCATATTCAACCCCCATGTTTGGGAGTCCCAAAGCAGTGAGAGAGGATATACGGAGCTGGGAGGCTGCCCGGGAGGTGTGTTCCAGGGTGGGGCAGGGCATATTTAAAGTGCTTAGCGTGTGTGTGTGTGTGTGTGTGTGTGTACTGTATGTGCACGTGCGTGCGTGCGTGCGTGCATTCTCAAGGCCTAAGTTGGACCACCCCGTGTATAGTACATAGCGTGCTGACACTGTGTCACTCCCCTCTGTCAGATAAGAGCACGTGTGTGCGTGTGTGCGTGTGTGTGTGTGTGTGTGTGTGTGTGTGTGTGCTGACAATGTCTCACTCCCCTCTGTCGGATAAGAGCATGCCCGCCACTACTCACTTGCGGATCATTAATAACAAAGTTAATGCAAGCAGCTGCAGCATTTAGAGACATGTTTAGACTTAAATGCCCAATGTAAAATGCCCAGTTTATACTCCCGTCATGTGACTGCTATGTGCTGTTGTCAGGACCGAAAATAGCAGAGCCGTAAGCTCGCAACAACGTACGCGGCACGGGCGCGAGATCATTGAATCGGCTATTTTCGACGAGGCACGTACGGCGCTGCCGTTCCGACGGCGTACAAATCGCGCTCAAAGCCGCCGCCGTCCGTGTGTGATGTTAAATTTACCGAGTGGAAACAACACACACACACACCCACACACACACACGGTTATTTTGACCCTGGTTGGCGGCGTAACATGAAACCCCCAAACGTTATTAACCCATAGGCCTGACGTCGAAATTTAAAAATGTCTTCTAAATCATGACAATTTTCTGAAAAACCACATGTTTCTATATCAGTGGTTCTCAATATTTCACGTCAAGGACCATACAAATTATATGTAATAGACCGCCGACCCCCATCTGAAAATATGTTGTTCCAGGGACCCCCCGGAAGTAAAGATTTGCGTTAAAAAAGTTCACTCTGAAAGAATATATATTCAAAGATTTGAGGCACATTTTCATGATTTTTCAAAAATAGCAGATCTACAAGCTCGTAGCGCGGCACTCGGTGCAGCGCTATGAGCTTGTAGATCTGCTATTTTTCAATAGCTAAAGTATAACAGATTGCTTAAAACACCAAAAGGGGTTCCCGTACAGAATGGGTTAACGAAAATCACACTCGTGTGAAGTGAGTGGCATGTGGGAACGTTGAATTGAAGCATCATTTTGACTTTTAGAATGCTCCACATATGTGGCAGAGTCACTTTCATTCGTTGCAGATTCACTGCCACTATATACGTTACGATTTACGGCACATGAATGCAGTGATTGTATAAACACAAAAATCAGTCACAAGTGACCGTTTCTGACCGAGGCTAAGTCATTGATTTTTTTCTCCTCTCCTGAACAGTTTCTCTGTATCAAAAAGAGTCATACGTATTTATATTGGCCACATGGTGTCTCACGTCGTCATTTAGTGCCTTAAACAAATATGAAAAGTCCATAGACTTGGCTGCCATATGACGTATATACATATGAAGCTCACTGGAGGGCCTATCGCCCGTCCAAAAACTCCCCTCAGAGGTTTCGAGAATCATCGATGGGTGGATTGGGAACAGAATGGATGAATTCATACCGCTGTGTTAGTTTACGTTTTGCTGCTGAAAAAAAAGTGGTGCGGTAGCACTAGCTGGAGGGCCTGGCTGGCCAGGGCCGAGGCTGGTGATGTCATGTGTCTAGAATGAGCCGCGCTCAGCCAGTGTGCGTGCGTGCGTGCGTGCGTGTGTGTGTGTGTGTGCGTTGTCGACGGGGGCCAGCGTGCATGCATGCTCTGCCAGGTGGTTTCATGGTACAGTCGGTTTGTTTGACTTTGCTTTCATTAGCGCGCACTGACGCACACTGTTTGTTCAACCGAGGCGCCCGGTTGGTTCTGACGGCGCTAGATGGATGGTGGGAGATTGTGTCTGCCTGCCTGTGTTGACCCTCACATGCTGGGAGCGCGGCGGACACTGCCCTGACTCCTGTGTGTCGGCCCTCACATGCTGGGGGGCTCTCACATGTTGGGGCCCTCACATGTTGGGGCCCTCACATGCTGGGGCCCTCACATGCAGGGGCCCTCACATGCTGGGGCCCTCACATGCCTGGGGCCCTCACATGCCTGGGCCCTCACTTTATGGGGCCCTCACATGCTGGGGCCCTCACATGCCTGGGCCCCTCACATGCCTGGGCCCTCACTTTATGGGGCCCTCACATGCTGGGGTCCTCACATGCTGGGACACTCACATGCTGGGGCCCTCACATGCTGGGGCCCTCACATGCTGGGGCCCTCACATGCTGGGGTCCTCACATGCTGGGGTCCTCACATGCTGGGGCCCTCACATGCTGGGGTCCTCACATGCTGGGGCCCTCACATGCTGGGGCCCTCACATGCTCACATGCTGGGGCCCTCACATGCTCACATGCTGGGGCCCTCACATGCTGGGGCCCTCACATGCCTGGGACCCTCACATGCTGGGGCCCTCACGTGCTGGGGCAGCTCACGTGCTGGGGCCCTCACATGCTGGGGCAGCTCACATGCTGGGGCCCTCACATGCTGGGGCAGCTCACATGCTGGGGCCCTCACATGCTGGGGCCCTCACATGCTGGGACCCTCACATGCTGGGGCCCTCACATGCTCACATGCTGGACCCTCACATGCTGGACCCTCACATGCTGGGACCCTCACATGCTGGGACCCTCACATGCTGGGACCCTCACATGCTGGACCCTCACATGCTGGGACCCTCACATGCTGGGACCCTCACATGCCTGGGCCCTCACTTTATGGGGCCCTCACATGCTGGGGTCCTCACATGCTGGGACACTCACATGCTGGGGCCCTCACATGCTGGGGCCCTCACATGCTGGGGTCCTCACATGCTGGGGTCCTCACATGCTGGGGCCCTCACATGCTGGGGTCCTCACATGCTGGGGCCCTCACATGCTGGGGCCCTCACATGCTCACATGCTGGGGCCCTCACATGCTGGGACCCTCACATGCTGGGGCCCTCACATGCTGGGGCCCTCACATGCTGGGACCCTCACGTGCTGGGACCCTCACATGCTGGGGCCCTCACGTGCTGGGACCCTCACATGCTGGGGCCCTCACATGCTGGGGCCCTCACGTGCTGGGACCCTCACATGCTGGGGCCCTCACGTGCTGGGACCCTCACATGCTGGGGCCCTCACATGCTGGGGCCCTCACGTGCTGGGGCCCTCACATGCTGGGGCCCTCACATGCTCACATGCTGGGGCCCTCACATGCTGGGACCCTCACATGCTGGGGCCCTCACATGCTGGGGCCCTCACATGCTGGGACCCTCACGTGCTGGGACCCTCACATGCTGGGGCCCTCACGTGCTGGGACCCTCACATGCTGGGGCCCTCACATGCTGGGGCCCTCACGTGCTGGGACCCTCACATGCTGGGGCCCTCACGTGCTGGGACCCTCACATGCTGGGGCCCTCACATGCTGGGGCCCTCACGTGCTGGGACCCTCACATGCTGGGGCCCTCACGTGCTGGGACCCTCACATGCTGGGACCCTCACATGCTGGGGCCCTCACGTGCTGGGGCCCTCACATGCTGGGGCCCTCACATGCTGGGACGTGGCAGATACTGCTCTGACTTGTGCTGGACGAAGAGCTTTGCTACAGGGATGGATGTAGATGAGTGGTTTTCAACCAGTGGTCCTTGAGGGGGTTCCAGGTGGTCCCCAACTCCCCATGCTAAATGATGGAGAGTTGGTAACCAATTAGATAACTCTTGAGAGCGCAAAATGAAACCAAACTGGTCTGTTTGGATTCATTTTACACTCTCAGTCTCAAGAGTCAAATTATTGTTAAACATCGGGATGCGTACTATGGTTAGACCCACCAACAGTGGTCATCGGTCGGACTACCGCTCGAACTGCGCTGCTCCCGTGCTTGCGGTTATGTAGGTTAGGGTTCAGGGACGTGCACAAATAGACATCAAAGGGGGCTTCAGCCCCTGCCCTTTTACCCGTCTGTATAACAACTCCCCTCTCCAGACCACAAATGCAGGATTTACTATATGGTGAAAGAAATGCACATGCCCCTCCTTTCCATTCCATGTGCCATAACCAAAGTCTGCATTCAGGATAATTGTCTCCTGAACTTGAACGCAGCATTTTGTGTTGAACAAATTGGTTTAGAAATCCATGTCGTTACACCGCATCTCCACTAGCTAAAGAGTGCTGGGTTGCGCCCCGAAAATAGCTGATCTACAAGCTCTCAACGCGTCGCGCTGCGACGTGTTGAGAGCTTGTAGATCTGCTATTTTTATCTTTATTTTTTGTAATTTACAAGAAGTCTACACAATTAGAGAATGTAGACGAATTGTGGTACCAACATCAATACAGCATCGATGTGGACATATTCTTTAGTTTTGGGTCTGCAAATCTCATCAAAACGGTGGTCCGTGGCTCAAATGCAGAATAGATAATGAGCCTCGATATGAAAAAAGGATTGAAAACCACCGATCTACAGGCATGGATGTAGATGGTTATCTAGTTGTGCTTATTGTATCAGACGGCCTGCAATTTCCAAAAATAAGTGTGTCTAACATGTGTATTTTATTCAGTCTGAACTGAAACAGCAGGGCTAAAACCACGACCATCTGAGGGGGCGTGTTATCAAAAATAGAAGGTTGGCAAACCCTGGAAATCTATTCATCACATTCATGTTTACTATAGTGGTATAGGAGTAGAAGACAAATGTCTCAGAATTTACTCTCCTCCAATTTTTTGCCATTCAAGAAGAATGTCTCTCTTCCCCCACCACTCGCTCGCCCGCACACAGGACATAAATATAGACCCAAGACAAAATGCTGTAGTGGTTGAGAGATAATTCACTTTGCGTCATTGTGTTTACTTGGATATAGCCGACACAGTAGGGCGGCGGGGCCTCATCGTCACACTCTATAAGAACCACAACAGCCACTCGACTCCACACACAGCACTCTTTTTCCTGTTTGACATTCCCGGGGAAACTAAAGTATGTTATGTGTTCTTTTGGTTTGGTTTGGTTTCGTATTACTGTACCGACTGTACGGATGCAAACCCGTGCCATTCAGTTTTCTGAAATAAATATTTTCACGATTTTTCAGAAATAGCTATGATATAGCTATGAGCTTGTAGATCTGCTATTTTTCAATAGCTAAATTATAACATGTTTAAAACACCAAAAGGGGTTCCCGCCCAAAATGGGTTAACCCATTCAGGCCTGACGTCGAAAATTTAAAAAAGTTTTCTAAATCATGACAATTTTCGGAAAGATTTGAGGCACATTTTAACGATTTTTCAAAAATAGCAGACCTACAAAAGGGGTTCCCGCCCAAAATGGGTTAACCCATTGGTTCTCAAAGTTGGGTCCAGGGACCCCTCCAGGGGTCCTTGAAGAGGAGGAGGTCCCAGGGGGTCCCATGCAGCTAAATTAGTTAATATATAGCGTCACACGATCATTTTAACCACTTTATAACCCATATTTTATACTTTTGGGCTATTCAGAAATAGCAATTATATACAAGCACGCACAGCACACCACTTTAGTGCTGCAGTGCTGCGAGCTTATACAGTACACATCTGCTTGTGCATCTTCACTTTCGGCAGTTGAACCCGCTGAAAGTGAAGCCCTTATCAGTCCCCATCGGAGGCCCCTAGCTGTTAACTGCGAGCGCACGGGCAGGAAGCAGGGCCCCATGTCACGGCTCTTCGGGTACGACCAGCCCTGTCGAGGAAGGAAGACGAGATGTCTGTTTATCTGAAAACGGTGATATACTACCGTCGGTATTTATAAACCCCCGGCGCTATTCATAGAAGCGGGGGGGGGGGAATGGAAAATTTGCCCCGTAGCTCACTGGCGTAATTGCGTTACGGCCCTACAAACAACGTCCAGACAATGTAATTATTATATGGGTGAAATATAATTGCATTTCCAAATGGCATAGATAGAAAAGGGGCTTTTTCAGGACATCGATATAGCGTGCGTTGTTTGTTTTTTTTCCGGAGAAGGGGGGCAAAGCGGAGTGTCGTGTTTCTTTCCTCCCCAGTCTTCCCGAGAGGAAAAGAACGTCCATCGCTCTTCAGGAGACAAGCATTGTCCTTCTGGGTAACCTGACTCTATTAATGACCCGACGCAATCCATCAAGCTTGTTATTTTCTCCTCTAAATCTCTAGTAGAGTCATATATGGGCAATAATAACAATAATAATAATAAAGAATAACAGCGCTTTTCTTGGTACTAAAAGTTGCTTTACACCACAGGAGAAAAAAAAAGAATGAAACAAACTACTTTATTAAGCGACTAACTAGTTAAAGGCTAAAAAAACATACATTTCAATAAAAAAAAAAAGGCAGAAAGGGCCCTGGCCAGTCTAGCGGTCCGGGCACCTAAACTGGTAATCCAGCCTTGACAGCATGTTGTGGGTTCGAGTCCCGATCCCGACCATCTTTTCTGCATGTCACCCGCCCATCCCTATCAATAAAAGCACAAAAAGCCTTAAAAAGGCAGAAAGGGGGATTTGAATTAGGCATGGGGAAAGCGAGTGTTTTGAGGTGGCAAGGTTGCATGGGGGCCAGGGGCTTTGGACGGGGCAAGGCTGGGGGCCAGGGGCTTTGGACGGGGCAAGGCTTGGGGGCCAGGGGATTTGATGTGAGGTGGGAGTGAGTTGAGTGTCAAAGCCCTGTCACCCCAGGTGCCTTTGTTTGTTTGTTTTGGGGATGTTCAGGAGGTTGAGATCACCAGACATGAGTGAGCGGGAAGGGGTGGTGGCGTTGGAGGATGTCAGAGAGGTGGCGGGGAGCCTGGTATCTATTATGTGTAAGAGTCATATAAACATGGGACACAAATTAATCCATTTAGACCTGAGGGCGATTCAAAAAAACAGTTTTCTGAAAAAACGATGTTTCTACGTCAGTGGTGCTCAACCCTTTTCATGTCAAGGACCCCCAGAATTATCTGTATTTGGCCGCCGACCCCCATCTGAAAATATGTTGTTCCAAGGACCTCCCCCAGAAGCAAAGATATGAGTTTAAAACGCTCTGAAAGAATATATATTCAAAGATTTGCGCCACATTTTCACGATTTTTTGAAACATAGCAGATCCACAAGCTCGTAGCGCGGCACTCGGTGCCGCGCTATGAGCTTGTAGATCTGCTATTTTTCAACAGCTAATGTTTAAAATAATGGTTAAAACACCAAAAGGGGTTCCCGCCCAGAATGGAAAAAAACAGCAAAAAGTCTATGAAACATGAGGTTTATTCCCTCATCAGTTTCATCACATGCAGTACCTTCATATAATGAAACATTACGTATTTATGGACAAGCTTATAAAGCATGTTTAATCGTTAAGCCATTCAGTGTTTTAAGGATTATGTTTAGCTATTGGAAAAATAGCAGATCTACATGCTTGTAGCGCAGCACTGAGTGCCGCGCTACAAGCATGTAGATCTCCTATTTTTGAAAAATTGTGAAAATGCGCAAATCTTTGAATATATATGCTCTCACAGTGAACGTTTTTAACTCATATCTTTGCTTCTGGTGGGGGTACCTGGAACAACATATTTTCAGAGGGGGGTCCGCGGCCAAATACAGATAATTCCGGGGGTCCTTGACATAGAACCACTGACATAGAAACATAGGTTTTTCAGAAAACTGTTTAGAAGATTGTTTAGATTTAGAAGACCTTTTTATCGTCCTCAGGTCTAAATCTAAATGGGTTAAATCAGGGGTTCTCAACGTTTTTGGCCGGGGACCCCCGGAAATGCTTTGGCAATGTCTCGGGACCCCCGCCCCGCCCCCTCCCGACCCCCAATATAAATTGACTGCTACAATAACCTTAAACCATTTTGGGCGGGAACCCCTTTTGATGTTTTAAGCATTGTTATAATTTAGCTATTGAAAAATAGCAGATCTACAAGCTATGAACTTGTAAATCTTTTTTTTTTTTTTTTTTTTTAATATTTTGGGGACCCCCCAAAATAATTTGGCGACCCCCCGAGGGGTCGCGACCCACGGGTTGCGAACCCCTGGGTTAAATAACCACAAAGACCATGTTGGCGTTCCTTTTGTCACGTGACTCACGTGTTTGTGTACAATAGTTTTCCAGAGGGAGGCCAAAAGCTATACATACGGAGTCGTGAATAAGTGGGAAGTGCTTTTACTTTAGCCTTCAGCGCTATGATGTGGTCCGTCGATGTCTGCCGCACTAAGTAAGCTGTCTCGCAGAATGTAACTGTTTTCATGCTTTACGACGACGACCGCCGATGAATTCTCCCATCCATGGCTTTTCATGTCATGAAGCGAACTGTATAAGACCCCCATTAAGCCCACATGACTTTGATTTCACAGCGAGAAACACATGCTTGGGAGGAGGGGAAAGTTATGGGAGATGGAGATGAAAACAATATGCTCGCGTGTATAGACCAAGCAAATCATATAGGACTCGACTCTATACGAGACAGTGAAGCCACGTGTTGCACACTGCAGCTTGCCCTGGACATCTGATTTACAAGCTCAGAAGAGCTTGTAGACTGGCTATTATCAGGACTACAACCGCATCGTACGATGATAGTTATTCAGTATTTCCAATTTTGAGCACTTTTACTTCTACATCTTATTGCCATGATTGTCGCCAGGTTGTCTCTGTATCAAGAGCATTTGGAAATTGGAATACTAGAATTTTAACTTGTAATAGAGGATTTCTACATTGTAGCATTGAGGGGGAAAAAAATAGGGTACTTTTTCCCCCACCACTGGCCACATGTTGCACACTGTGCTTGCCATAAACAGCTGATCTACAAGCTCAGAAGAGCCTACAGTTGGGTGCCACCGATATTGTCCCTTATCATTTGACCCATTTAGGCCTGACCTCAATTTTTTTTTAAATCCTTCTAAATCCTCCAGTTTTCTGAAATAAATATTTTCACGATTTTTCAAAAATAGCAGACCTACAAGCTCGTAGCGCGCCACTCGGTGGCGCGCTATGAGCTTGTAGATCTGCTATTTGTCAATAGCTAAATTATAACAATGTTTAAAACACCAAAAGGGGTTCCCGCCCAAAATGTCCTTTTGCGCAGATCACGCAAACCTCAGCAAAAAGAAAAGGACAATATCGATGGCCTCCAACTGTATGTTCAGGGCACAACAGCCTCGCACGATATACGTATAAATCAGGCTTAATGCAGGAGTGCTTCCGTCAGAGGTGTGGTGGTGGTGGTCCCGGCTAGCTCGTTATACGGCACGGACCGCGAGGCATGAACTGACTCCCCCTGGAGAATGTCAGGGTGGGAGAGTGGCGTGGTCGACCAGACACTTAACCAGCTAGGGCAGCAGCACACACAGCTAAACATGAGATGATAGGAGTGGCAGGGAGGGAGGGAGGGAGAGGGAGGGGGAGAGAGAGAAAATGGAAAGAAAAGAGCAAATATTTGAGATGACGAGAGGGAGATAGAGTGGAGGAGAGAGAGAGAAAAAGTTAGAGAAAGTGAGTGAGAGAGAGAGAGAGTGAGAGAGAGAGAGAGAGAGAGAGAGAGAGAGAGACATTCAGAGAGGGAGAGAGAGCATAGGGAACCTGAGAGTGCTGGAGGTCTGCATACATAACCCTCCAACAAGAAATAGAACCTGCTCGGAAGGCCGCAGATTCCTGGCAGAGTGCCACAGCCGGAGAGAGAGAGAGAGAGAGACACACACGCGCACACACACACACTCTTAAAGCCCCACCCCACCCATCAATACAGGTGACTAATGAGTTAATGGCCCGGTCTGGAAGGATCAATATAGTACATTACACTCATCATATCATATGCTGACTGTTGTTTGGGGAGGCAGCAGGGTGCTTTTAGGAGGAGGATGTTGTTTGAGGAGGAAGGGTGCTTTTAGGAGGAGAGGATGATTGGAATGACTGAATGACTGACTGTTGTTTGAGGAGGCAGGGTGTTTTTTAGGAGGAGAGGATGACTGACTGACTGACTGACTGTTGTTTGAGGAGGCAGGGTGTTTTAGGAGGAGAGGATGACTGACTGACTGACTGACTGTTGTTTGAGGAGGCAGGGTGTTTTTAGGAGGAGAGGATGACTGACTGACTGTTTGAGGAGGCAGGGTGTTTTTAGGATGACTGACTGACTGACTGACTGACTGACTGACTGACTGTTGTTTGAGGAGGCAGGGTGTTTTTAGGAGGAGAGGATGACTGAATGACTGACTGATGTTTGGGGAGGCAGGGTGTTTTTAGGAGCAGAGGATGACTGAATGACTGACTGACTGACTGACTGTTGTTTGAGAAGGCAGGGTGCTTTTAGGAGGAGACAGGGTGTGTGCTTTTAGGAGGACTCAGGAGACAGGGTGTGTACTTTTAGGAGGACTCAGGAGACAGGGTGTGTGCTTTTAGGAGGACTCAGGAGACAGGGTGTGTACTTTTAGGAGGACTCAGGAGACAGGGTGTGTACTTTTAGGAGGACTCAGGAGACAGGGTGTGTGCTTTTAGGAGGAGACAGGGTGTGTGCTTTTAGGAGGAGACAGGGTGTGTACTTTTAGGAGGACTCAGGAGACAGGGTGTGTACTTTTAGGAGGACTCAGGAGACAGGGTGTGTGCTTTTAGGAGGACTCAGGGGACAGGGTGTGTACTTTTAGGAGGACTCAGGAGACAGGGTGTGTACTTTTAGGAGGACTCAGGAGACAGGGTGTGTGCTTTTAGGAGGACTCAGGGGACAGGGTGTGTACTTTTAGGAGGACTCAGGAGACAGGGTGTGTGCTTTTAGGAGGACTCAGGGGACAGTGTGTGTGCTTTTAGGAGGACTCAGGAGACAGGGTGTGTGCTTTTAGGAGGACTCAGGAGACAGGGTGTGTGCTTTTAGGAGGACTCAGGAGACAGGGTGTGTGCTTTTAGGAGGACTCACGGGACAGGGTGTGTGCTTTTAGGAGGACTCAGGAGACAGGGTGTGTACTTTTAGGAGGAGAGGATGTCCAGGTACGATCACAGATGCAGAGCTCCATTAAACATTCCAGGAAGTAGAGGCGTTCTATCCAGACCAGGGTTGTTAAACCTTCATGTTTTGTTAAGGGGTGCTTGGAGGTGCTCAAAGTCCAACGCAATGAGATTGCCATAGTGCCAGTAAATTAGGGCGGCTGTGGCTCAGGGGGTGTATAGTGACCAATGATCCATGGGTCGGCGGTTCGAATCCCGGCTCCTCCACGTCAAAGTGTCCTTGGGCAAGACACTGATCCCCACATTGTCTCCAATGAGTCGGTCGGTGCTAGCTTGCCTCCATTGCTGTGTGAATGTGGGAAGTGAGGACGCTGGCGTCGACTGTTCGCCGCTTCACCTCCCAATGTATGAATGAATGGACCATTGTAAAGCACTTTGACGACTTAGAAAGGCGCTATAAAAATGCAATTCATTATAAATATCATGGCCTTTATTGGCCAGTTTGAGAGGTTCCAGCTTGTGGAAGATTTGTGTGGTATATTTGTGAAGGGAAGATGATTGAGTTTTAATTTAACACATTTAGGACTGAGACCAAATTCTACAAAATGACCAAATTCTACAAAATGAAAATTAGATGTTTCTATCAGTGGTTTTCAAACTATTTCATGTCAAGGACCCCAAAAAATTATATGTGATTGGCCGCCGAACCCCATCTGAAAACATGTTGTTCCAGGGACCCCTGGAGTGTAGTGTAAAATCTACTGTTGGTTTAGGAAACCAGAAAAGGTTCTGGGGTGCGTGGAAATCTAAATATCTGTGATGGTGGTGATCTTTGATAGAGAAATGCAAAACTCCAAGGCAAAAGATGCCAAGGTTGTCTTCAAAATCAGTGTTGATTTTGACAGCAGTCTTTTGAATAAAATGTTTTAATTTAGTTTTAGTCATCTGAAATGTTTTAGTCTTGTTTTAGCCAAATAAATATCATACATCAACAGTTGATTTTGTCAACAAAATGTATTTTGGTGGGTCTTGATGGCGTCATAATTATTGCAACGCGTTGTGAGCTCTTTTCAGAGCGCAGCCAGACATAAAAGGACTTGTATTTAAATTCTACTGGATCTCCTCTCCAGTGTCCACCACTAGTCCCTCGACTCCCTCCATAACATTTTTGTCTAGCTCTTATTTAGTATATTGAGTCTTAGGTTAGTCACCATAGCTTAGTTTTTATTTAATTTTCATCTAGTTTTCGTCTGTGAAAAAAGCTAGTGACTAGTGAGCATTTTTCGTCATAGTTTTGACGAGATCATGTTGGTGTGTTTCTTGTTCTGACTGTCTCTCCTCTCCTCTCCTCTCCTCTCCTCTCCTCCTCTCCTCTCCCTCTCCAGAGTGGATCCAGTCCGTCCAGGCGTTGATGATCCTCTCCATCATCTTCAGCATCATCTCCCTGTTCCTGTTCTTCTGCCAGCTCTTCACCCTGCAGAAGGGCGGGCGATTCTTCCTCACGGGAACCTTCCAGATCCTCGCCAGTGAGTTCTCCTCCTCTTCCTCTTCCTTCTCCTCCTCCTCTTCCCATCTGTGTCATGTGACCTGGCTTCTTTGAGCCACACAATGACTATCATTGCACTGAAACAGCGTTCACGTGTCATCATGAATGTGCGCAATGATAGTCAATGGACCAGCGCGTTCATGAGTTTGGCCCAGCGCTGCAATACCAAATTCGGCCACTATGTCTATTTCGCCCTTAGAGTATATATGAATAGAGACGGCACCGGATATCTCCTCCCATCCACTTGCATTAAGTTGCTCAAAAGCGCATGAGGCGATTTCACTCAGGAACAGAGTGCATTCTGGGATGGATTTGCCCCAAACTCATGAACGCGCTGCCCGTTGACTATCATTGCACGCGTTCACGTATGAAACAGCGGCGTTCACAACTGAAACAGTGCTCACGTGTCATCGTGAACGTGCACAATGATAGTCAACGGACCAGCGCATTCATGAGTTTGGCCCAGCGCTGCAATACCAAATCCGGCCACTATGGCCATTTCTCCTCAGGGTTTCCTCCGGGTGCCGTCTCTATTCATATATACTCTAAGATTTCGCCTCAGGGTTTCCTCCGGGTGCCGGTCCGGGACCCCCTGTTGTGTGATATGTGTGATAGGATATTTTTTTCTTTCACGTTAACCAATTGAACCCAAGCCTCCCTATTCTGAGGAGAACTTTAGCCTGTAGCAGATCTACAAGCTCACAACGCTTCGCAGCTCGAGGCGTTGTGAGCTTGTAGATCGGCAATGTTTTGAGGTTTGGTGTATAGGGGGGTTGAAAAAAAAGAGCGGGAAAAAGTGATAAAGTTTCCACGTTTCAGTTTAAGTGGTTAAATGAAAATACACATTAACATTAATCCAACAAATATGAAACATATGAAAAAAAATTGTCTGCAACACAATGTATACAATATGTAGTGGGTGGTCCCCGTTTCATCCCTCTCTGCTAAGGGGTTATCGGCCTGTAAAATGTTGCCATAACCCTAGCTACCGGTAGTTTATGGATAAAAAAACTGAGAATTCAGGAGCTATATTGTAGTTCAGTGACTCTAAGAGCCAAGTAGCACCCACACACATACTGTACTGTACTGTATGAAAACAGGCCAATGCAACCCGTGCTATTCACACGGCGAGTTGGCGGTGCCCGAGATTGAACCCAGGACGTTGCCAGTTCAAAGGCGAGTGCTCTACCAAACTGAGGTTTCACGTTATTGCAGTGAAGTAAAAATTACAATATTTTATTATTTAACAAGAAATCACTCGAGTCATATTATATCAGCTTGCAGGAAGTTTTTTTTTTTTGACGTACCATTGGCTTTAATGCCGTACCATCGTATGGGGCTATAGGCTCTCATTGGCTTAGAGGCCAGCGAATCATGACAATATCGCCACAACATCGCTACCAGTACTCTGCAAGCTGATAAAAATACATCTGCAAATTGTACTTAAGTACAGCCAAGGTGCAGTAACTACATCGTAGGACACACTGACTTTATTTGTGTATCCCAACGGTTATGATTTTGGGGGATAAAACAATTACCAGAAGAACAGACATATACAACCAGTGTAATATCACTTGTATGCCGATAATAATTTGTCTGACCAATTGAAACACATTATGTTATGCTTTAGCCATTGAAAAATAGCAGATCTACAAGCTCATAGCGCGCCACCGAGTGGCGCGCTATGAACTTGTAGGTCTGCTATTTTTGAAAAATCGAAGAAGAACGACGGACATAGAAACATAGCTTTTTCAGAAAACTGTCAGGATGTAGAAGACATTTTTAGAATCTGATCTCAGGTCAAAATGGGTAAAATTATCTGCATAGTTCCTGCACTTTGGCTTCGTATAGGGCAGTATATACAGTACTCAAGTAAATTAGTATTTATAGCGATGAAAACGCAACGAGCAGAATGGCGGTGGCTGCTGTGCATGTGGCCGTGTTTCCCCCGGCAGCACTCTGACTGACCGACCGGGACGAGGGCAGTGCCACTGTATTAAACGGCATAATGTCCCTCTTGTTCTTCTGCATGCGGTGCCCTTTTGGCCGAGAGATCGGCTCGCTGTCTGTGCTGTGCCAGTCTATTGTGCTGCCCCGCTTGGCAGCCCTTTACAGCATCCCAGACACACACGCTCGCACGCACGCACACACACACACACACACACACACACACACACAGCCAGCCAGCGGAGAGCCATGGGGGCGGGCACAGCACAATGTGAGGCGCACAGGTGCCCACTCGCCCCGAGGGGAGGAGGAGGAGGGGGGAGATGACACTGGGCGCGGTCCCAAGTTGAAATGTCAACTTGGGGGCGGGGGAGGGGTCTGAATAGCAAAACAGATCACGCCATGTGATGTCAGTCGACATCGTGATGAGGATAGGAGAGGTCGGTGGCCACACTGTTGTTGCCAGGACCGCCGATCAGAGAGAAAGAATGGACTGAGCCTACCTACGCACAATGTGATGAACACGCAACGCCGCCACCCTGCCACGATAGAGAGTGGGGTAGAGACCCGTTAAAACCAGTATTAAGAAGGAAGGCACTGGAGCAAACTCGGACAATTCAAGCCTTTTTAATATCAGGGTGCAGATCTTAAAGATGTGCCGTGATTCCCCCCTTAAAACATGATCATCAGATACTATGATTATACTAGGAGGAACGTTATTAAAAATAAAAAAGTGTACAGAAAGTGTGGCCACATAAAATCATCATTGTAACACTTTCCGTACACTTTTTTTGAGTGGTGCAAACCACTCCAACAACTGGCTTTGTACCCGTGTACCCGTGTTTGTTCGTACCAAAAAAACGAGCATGGTTGCTATGGTTAGCTGAGTAGTTGCACCACTCAGTTCACACGGGTGTGATTCTTTTTTTAAATAACGTTCCTCCTATACTAATGATTAATGATTAAGTATACCTGGTTTTCACCTTAGCACCACCCACCTGAATTTAAGCCTCGCCCACAGTTGTGTGTTGTATGATATAAGAGGGTTAGGGGAGGGCTTAGGGTTTTGATCTCACTAAATGGCGTATTTTCGATTGGGGTCTTTTGACTCGAAGGCTTTCAGCTTTCAGGAAGAAACCAAACATACACAGAGAAGACATATTTGAATGTTCTAACCACACCTGGGGGTCTATTAGACTCTAATAGACCCCCCAGGTGTGGTTAGAACATGTATGTGTCTATGAAGTTAACATTACTCTAATAATTAGAGTAATGTTAACTTCATATTTGACACATACAAAACAGAAAAAAGTACAAAAAGAATGGCACCCCACTTTAATGGGCTCAATTGTCTTGAGTTTGCACCAGTGTCTTCCTTCTTCATAGCAGTCTGGTTGGTGCTATAGGGATGGAGATGCACCGGAGGGACCAGCCTGGATTTGGCTTCCGAGGCACAGTGGAACCACCTCCTTTGTTCCGTTATTATAAATCAATACTCATCGGATCAGATTCAGTCGAGGATGACGACGTACCGAGCCAAAGACGCAGAGAAACCTGATCTGTTGTACTAATGATAGCAGTGCTTCCCCCCCCCCCCCCCCCTAATGCTCTCCTCTCTCTCCACTCCCTCCAGGTCTGTTTGTGATGAGCGGAGCCATCATCTACACGGTGATGAGTCCGGCGTGGACCCCCGTGACAGACACGTTCGGCGTGTCCTACATCCTGGCGTGGGTGGCCTTCCCCCTGGCACTGATCAGCGGTCTCATCTACGTCATCTTGAGAAAGCGAGAATGAGACCCCCGAACCCCCCTTCTCTCTCTCTCTCTCTCTCTCTGCACCCCCTTCATCCAAAACCTCGTTGTGTTCCCAGTAACACTCCTTGCCCCTCCCTCCATACCGCGCCCCCCCCCACCCACCCACCCACCCACCCCACTACCACTCCACCTTCGGAGGAGAAGAAGCAGTTTTTGGCACTCTCCGAGAACCAACTGGCCCATATTACGGAGGCCAAGAGGGCTAATGCGTCTACGTCACTACAAGGGGGGGGCTAAAACAAAAAACAAATAAAAACACCATTCGCCTTCCTACCAACACCATCAATAATAACAACATGTGAAACCGACACGGAAACAACCGATCCTGTCTGAAGTTGAAGATGTATATAGTATCTATGGTTTAAAACCTATTTATAACACTTTTTACATATATGTACATAGTTTTTTTTTGTTGTGTTTGTGTGTGTGCGCGCGCGTGTGTGTTGCTACGTCAACAAGGATACTTGTATGGGCTTTGTTTAGCTGATTAAGTGCCTAAATGTTTGTTTGTAATGATTGAAACGATTAGATGCTATTTTTGTTGTATTTTCTTCTTTTTTTTTGGTAATTGCCAAAGAGAGTTAGTTTTAAAAAAAACAGTTTTTTGAAGTATTTTAACCAAAGTGCATGTATAAAAGAAAATAGAAAAGTTCGACTTTTTAATTGAGCAGCTTTGCTTTACAAAAAAAAAAAAAGAGTGGTAACATCCAAGTGAGATGCGTGTAGGATAGCCATCAAACGTTGGGTCCTTTTCCGTTTTGTGAATTTGCAAGTGTCAGTGTTTTTATTTTCGTTACAATTTGTTCTTGTCCATTTTCTTATTTTCAACAAAGATGGTGCTACGCATTTACCATTCCTATAACTGATAGCAGTCATTTACGATCGAGTTACTTTTATTTTTTTGCCATTTTGTCTGGACAGACTCAACGACGTTGGCGTCGGAAGCGAGTCGCGAGTCTGGAGAGAGGTACACTTGTGCGTTAATGTGCCTAATTGCTTCTTTAGGGAACAGAGCCCATATTTCACACTGCATTGTTGGAATAATTCCGTTTTTTTTTCTCCTTGTATGATCAGTTACTGTAACTAAAGAACGGAATGGAATCTGGGATTGTAGCGCATTGGTGAATGCAACATTATGTCATTTACAATGTCAGTATTATGCCGTGACAATCGGTTGTATTACGATGTAAGACTTTTTAGTACACTTAAATGACATGTACATTTGGGATTCATATTTTCCTCCCCGACCTCACACTCTCTCATTCTGTTACGGTTGATCATTTCCTCGTGAATCGCAAAGTTAAAACTCTCTAAATGCCAATCAGCCTCAGCTGGGCCAAATTACTGTACTTTTGCAAGCCTCGTATAAAACAAAAAATCACACCCGTGTGAACTGAGTGGTGCAAGGTCTTATATAGTCTGATCAGCTATGTCAGTGACGTCACACACTAACCATAGCAACCATGCTCACCTGTGCACGGACACATACAGGTACAGGTACACAAACATACAGACAAAGCTGGTTGTTGGAGTGGTTTGCACCACTCAAAAATCACACCCGTGTGAACTGAGTGGTGCAAGGTCTTATATAGCCTGATCAGCTGTGGTCTGACGTAATGTCAGTGACCATAGTAACCATGCTCATTTTTTTGGGTCCCACGTACAGGTACACACACGTACAGGTACACACATACATAGACACATAGATACAGACAAAGCTGGTTGTTGGAGTGGTTTGCACCACTCAAAATCACACCCGTGTGAACTGAGTGGTGCAACTGTTCACACACTACGTCACACACTAACCATAGCAACCATGCTCACCTGTACGTGGCCCCACGTACAGGTACACACATACATAGACACATAGACACATAGATACAGACAAAGCTGGTTATTGGAGTGGTTTGCACCACTCAAAAGAAAAAGAATAAGCATTCTTTCAACGTGAGAAACAATAAATGGCAAGCCATATCGCAAAAAAAAGAGAGGATGGGGAGGAAAGTTGATCTAGTAGTAGTAGTAAGTGTTTGTCAGAGCGAACGGACTAGCCAGGGGGGTTTATTATTACGTTGGTTGACACGAACGTCTGTTTCGCGTACTTGAAGTTTTTGAATGCTCTCTTTCGGCTCCCCACCGAAGTTATCGAGGATTATGATGTTTTAACTGTATAATAATACCTTGTTTATATCCTGTGCATAACAAAAATGTCAATGACAAATCTATCCTGAAGACTCACTCATCCGATATAAAAATTAAAAACCATTAAAAAAATATATTAAAAAAAATAAAAAATAAAATAACTATAGTTTACTATTCTCATGATGATCTAACATGGTGTTATTCCACTGTTACAAGGGACTGGACTGATGCTAACACTTTGCATAATGATGAACGGTATAGTAGCTTTGAACTGACTTCCTACTACAGATGTGTCCTGGCAATTCAGTCGATTTTTCAGTCAGAAACAGAACAGTTCAGTAGATGTTCTGTGCACAGAAACAGAACAGTTCAGTATTGTCAGTGCATTGTCAGAAACAGAACAATTCGATTTTCAGTGCATTGTCAGCAACAGAACAGTTCAGTAGATTGTCAGTGCGTTGTCAGAAACAGAACAATTACATTTTCAGTGCATTGTCAGAAACAGAACAGTTCAGTAGATTGTCAGTGCGTTGTCAGAAACAGAACAGTTCAGTAGATTGTCAGTGCGTTGTCAGAAACAGAACAATTCAGTAGATTGTCAGTGCGTTGTCAGAAACAGAACAGTTCAGTAGATTGTCAGTGCGTTGTCAGAAACAGAACAATTACATTTTCAGTGCATTGTCAGAAACAGAACAGTTCAGTAGATTGTCAGTGCGTTGTCAGAAACAGAACAGTTCAGTAGATTGTCAGTGCGTTGTCAGAAACAGAACAGTTCAGTAGATTGTCAGTGCGTTGTCAGAAACAGAACAGTTCAGTAGATTGTCAGTGCGTTTCAGAAACAGAACAATTCAGTAGATTGTCAGTGCGTTGTCAGAAACAGAACAGTTCAGTAGATTGTCAGTGCGTTGTCAGAAACAGAACAATTACATTTTCAGTGCATTGTCAGAAACAGAACAGTTCAGTAGATTGTCAGTGCGTTGTCAGAAACAGAACAGTTCAGTAGATTGTCAGTGCGTTGTCAGAAACAGAACAATTCAGTAGATTGTCAGTGCGTTGTCAGAAACAGAACAATTCAGTAGATTGTCAGTGCGTTGTCAGAAACAGAACAATTCAGTAATGTCAGTGCGTTGTCAGAAACAGAACAGTTCAGTAGATTGTCAGTGCGTTGTCAGAAACAGAACAATTCAGTAATGTCAGTGCGTTGTCAGAAACAGAACAGTTCAGTAGATTGTCAGTGCGTTGTCAGAAACAGAACAATTCAGTAGATTGTCAGTGCGTTGTCAGAAACAGAACAATTCAGTAGATTGTCAGTGCGTTTCAGAAACAGAACAATTCAGTAATGTCAGTGCGTTGTCAGAAACAGAACAGTTCAGTAGATTGTCAGTGCGTTGTCAGAAACAGAACAATTCAGTAATGTCAGTGCGTTGTCAGAAACAGAACAGTTCAGTAGATTGTCAGTGCGTTGTCAGAAACAGAACAGTTCAGTAGATTGTCAGTGCGTTGTCAGAAACAGAACAATTCAGTAATGTCAGTGCGTTGTCAGAAACAGAACAATTCAGTAGATTGTCAGACACAGAACATCGTCAGTGAGAAGGGTGGGTTCTCAAACTATTTCATGTCAAGGACCCGCAAAAATATATGTAATTGGCCACCGACCTGAAAACATCTGAAAATATGTTGTTTCAGGTCAGGAACCCCTCAGAAGCAAAGATTTGAGTTGAAAACGTTCGCCGTGAAAGAATAATATTCAAACATTTGGGCCACATTTTCACGATTTTTCAAAAATAGCAGACCTACAAGCTCGTAGCTTGTAGCTCTGCTGCTAGATCTGCTATTTTTCAATAGCTAAAGTATAACATAATGCTTGAAACACCAAAAGGGGTTCCCGCCCAGAATGCGTTAATACTATTCAGATTCTCTGCATAGATAGAGTTCTGCTGGACACTTCTTTTCAGTAGCAACGCAGTATAGAATTCATTAACTTAATTAGGCTAATCAATGAATAAAATCTGCAGGGAAAACATGCATTTTTTTCAGAAAACCTTCAGGAAAAGATCAGGAAAGCGGTGAAGAGTTGGAATGGCACATCTGTAGGTTTCATGAGCTGTTGTTGGGTTGAATGTCTACCGAGAAACCTTTATTTTTTATTTTTTTGCCATAAACTACTCGAATCGCAAGATACGAGCCAAGAAGGGCATCGTGTTGAGCCCCATCCTAACTGCCCAATAACTGGTAACAGTGTGTTATTATTAAAGATGAATGCAAATTCTAAAACCGTCTTTTTGTGGCCATATGCATCTGTTTACATTGGATGAACACAAGACGTAAGGATACGCATTATGTTAACGGTTAGGATCGGGATCAGGAGGAACCAAATCCAACATCGAGGAAACCGGAATCGGGTTCCGTCACATTTGTGACCAGGTCTAGCAAAATGGTCCTCATCTCGCCTATAATGAAAAGGCAGAAAATCTAAAATAAACTAGATGTTTTTTTTTGTGATTTTCGTTTTTTTCATATTAACACAGTTTGAATGTTGAAGAAGGTTTTCATTCCAACAGATTATTGATTTGGGCAAAAAAAGTCAAAGTAGGCTTGTTTTGTGAATGTTGTGAACATTCAAAGGGGTTTTTCTCAGCTTTGGGTAAAACGGCACAATCATTTTAAAATGGTCATATCTTCTTCAAATATTTCAATTTCATTGAATGATACATCATATGAAAGCTTACATTCTGTACTTTAATAATCTGTAAAAAACTGAAAAATTACTCTGGTCGAGATGAGGGCCTATTTGCCAGACCCGGTCACATTTGTAACCGTTTTCTGGAACCGGGTTCTATCACACCGTCAGAGCTGGTGATGTGGACTTTATTTATTCATAGACTGCTATACAATTACAATACCGGTGGTTTTCAAACCTTTACATTTCAAGGACCACCAACACCATAACTCTTGGAAATGCACACATAGAACCAAATGGACCCATAAGGGGTCCATTTGGGTCCAGAGTATGCACGTGACATCATCATACCCGGAAGCTATGCGTTAACGCCTAACGAGTGGCAAAAAACCCCAAGAAAGTCTGATTGTATAATTTTTTTTTCCATGGAATGTTTTAGAAGGCGTGTTTTCAAGACCTTTGCATTTCAAATGCGCCCACAGGAGTGCAAGTTAATATGGGTAATCCTCATGTAGGGGGGGAAAGAGCTAAATCTCTGGGTGTATATCTCCAAAAGAAGCCATTTAGCGTCTCTCAGAACAAACCATTTTGGGCGGGAACCCCTTTTGGTGTTAGCATTATGTTATACTTTAGCTATTGAAAAATAGCAGATCTACAAGCTCATAGTGCGCCACCGAGTGGCGCGCTACGAGCTTGTAGGTCTGCTATTTTTGAAAAATCGAAGAACGACTGACATAGAAACATCAACATTTTCAGAAAACTGGCAGGATGTAGAAGACATTTTTAGAATCTGATCCCAGGTCAAAATGGGTTAAATGACGTTAAACTCACTTTTCCACTGGATTTGCCACTCACTGCATGCATGTGCATACAGTTACATATACCCTAGCGTACGGTCCTATTTCCATATTATGTGGTGGACAGTGTCAAAGGGATCTCAGTGTAACATTACCCACAATTCAGCAGCAGACAAGGGTTGACACTAAGGTCATGTTCAGGTCATGTTCTATACTTGCCCAAAGGTCATGCCCACTTGCCCCAAAAAGTAAATTTAACATTATACGAAATAAATAAAATAAGTTGTGAAATGTAGTTTGACTGCTGAACTGATAAAGACCTCGTTCCCTGCCGAACCCGACATTCCCGAATTTTGTTTTGTTCGTTTTATTCGCACATTTTGATAACTTTTTAAGACATACAAGGTTTTCCCCGGACACTGTTGGATATGTCACACGTTTGGATCATGTGACTGGAAAAATACAACCGGCGCTGGCTTCTCAGGGCTGATGGGAAATGGAGGCTCAATGCAGTCCTATTGGTAATGGCGGTGCGTTACGGGTCGGTCTGTCGTCCCTTCTGTTGTTGTTGATCAGAAACTTTGGATTTTCGTGAAACGGACCTATACGTTCGTGACCGGGTGATTATTCAAAGGAACTCAGCAGGGAAGGTTATTTCACGATCAAAAATCTCAGCCGTAATGTGTGTTAACCCATTTTGGACTGATTCTACAAATTTCTTCCTGATAGTTTTTTTTGAAAAAGTATGTTTCTATGTCAGTGGTTCTCTATTATTTCATGTCAAGGACCCCTAGAATTATATGTATTTGGCCACTGACCCCCATCTGAAAATATGTTGTTCCAGAGACCCCCCCAGAAGCAAAGCTTTGAGTTAAAAACGTTCGCTCTGAAAGAATGTATATTCAATGATTTGCGTCACATTTTCACAATTTTTCAAAAATAGCAGACCTACAAGTTCATAGCGCGCCACTCGGTGGCGCGCTATGAGCTTGTAGATCTGCTATTTTTCAATAGCTAAATTATAACAATGTTTAAAACACCAAAAAGGGGTTCCCGCCCAAAGTGTGTTAAATCCAATCGATAACTACAGAGTGGCGACGGTCACTTTGAACAACCAGAACGAGTGCAGATGCTAGTAGTAAACAGGTAGCATTGTTCTTCATAAGTAACCTAATGATATTGAATAAAGACGGAATGCACTTGCCCCTCAGCCAACCTGAAAGCAACCTCCATTTGCCCAAACGTTTTATTTATTGCCACGGGGCAACCGTTAGTGTCCTCCCCTGGTTAATGCTTGCCAGCAGTGTATACTGTACTGCAGTGGTTCCCAAAGTGGGGTCCGGGGACCCCCAGGGGTCCTTGAGGGAGTTCCAGGGGGTCCCCGCAGCTAAATGATAGCTAGGAACCAACACTCTCAGAGTTAAATTAACATTGATTTTACAATATAAATTGGGGGTCTCAGAGATAGAAATGCCATTAAATGAGGGGTCCGTATAGACTAATGCATGTCAAACTGGGGGGGTCCTTGAAATTAAACGGGTTGAGAATCACTGCTAGAGCCGTAAAAAAAAAAAAGAACGAACTTGTAGGTCTGCTATTTTTGAAAAATCGAAGAACCACTGACATAGAAAAATAGCTTTTTCAGAAAACTGTCAGGATGTAGAAGACATTTTTAGAATCTGATCTCAGGTCAAAATGGGTTAAATGGGGGTCCGTGGGCTAATTAGTGTGAATTTGGGGGACATGAAAAAGTTTGGGAACCACTGCTGTACTGTACTGTACTGTACTGTACTGTACTGTACTGTACTGTACTGTACTGTACTGTACTGTACTGTACTGTACTGTACTGCAAGGGTAGGCAACCTCAGGCACGGGTGCCAACAGTATTGGCACAGGGGAGGGTGGTCACTGGCACACTGGCAGAAGTTAGTATGCAAAAAAGTTTAGTCTGTGAAATGTCCCCTCACATATATATAAATTACACCCTGCACATAATTCTACATTCACTCAAACTCTGGGGGCTCTGATTCTGTGTGAAAGAAAATAGGCCACATAAAAAGGTTATGTACTGTACAGCCTATGGACAATCAAAATCTGATGGAAATATTACATTTTCATGTGGTGACATAATTCAACTTTGTTGATATGGCACACTGATTATCGAGAAAATGAAAACATGGCACTTCATGTCAAAAAGGTTGCCGACCACTGTACTGTACTGTACTGTACTGTACTGTACTGTACTGTACTGTACTGTACTGTACTGTACTGTACTGTACTGTACTGTACTGTACTGTACACTTGAGCCTGTGACCTGCTGCTCTTCATACCAGTAGAGCTGGGAGTATATATACTATGTGAGGCTGGCGTGAGGAGGCGACACGTTGGAGTCAAGGCTCTGCGTTCTTGCCACCCCAATGCCAGTCATCCATGGCATGCTGACTATAGGGTTTCAGCTCACGATCACACACACACACACCAGTGTTGTTTTTGGCAGCAAATTTAGATTTTAGTTTTAGTCATAGTCTTTTGAATAGTTTTAATTTAGTCTTAGTCACATTTTAGTCACCTGAAATGTGTTGGTGTTAATATCATGTGTTGGGTAAATATCATAAGATTTTAGTCGACTAAATTGACAGTTGATTTTCGTCGACTAAAATGTATTTTGGAGGGCCTTGATGCCGTCGTCTTTGATGTATTTACCAACCGGCAGGCTGCCAGTTCCCACCTGATGTTGTGAGGCAGTTCAGACTGATCCAGACGGTACCGAATAACTGCCCCCTTGCACAGCGTCTTAAGAGTAGGACTCAAGTCTAAGATGTACAGATCATTGGCTTTGTATGGTCTAAAGAGGATGATACCTGCATCTCCCACCATGCAACAGCAATTACCATACATTGGAACCGGGCCTTTCCCCTTGGGCTTAACCTTCCTCCAGGAGAAGGTCTCTAGATTGAATTTCCACATCGAGTTCTTTCCACCGAATATGTACAGCTCTCCATTGTAGGCACAGGCTGAGTAACCCCAGCGAAGCTGTGCAGAAGGTGTGCTCAGCCAACAGTTGGTCTCTGTGTCAAAAACTTGGATGCTGTTGTGGTCGCCCCCAAATACGAACATCTGTGTCCCGGAGACGGTTGCAGAGTGGCATTGTGAAGCAGGTGGAGTCCCTCTGGTGTTAATCAAAGACCAGACCATTGTGCTGGTGTCCAACTTGTACATGTTAGTGTGTTCAGTCACGCTAATATTGTTCAGCGTTTTCGGTTGAATCGATCCTCCGTGAATATACATGACCTTCCCCATGACACAGGCCGAGTGGTCCCTCCTCCCCGCTGGAAAGGTCCCGGAATCCTTGGGTCTTAACCATCTGTGGGTGTCCACATCAAATGCAAAAAGTATGTTGCTGCTGTACTCCTGGAAGTCCGCTCCTCCCCAGATGTAGACGGTGCCTTCTATCAGCACAGCGGTGTGGGACACACGGTTGAGGGGGACATCGGGAGTTTTCACAGGACGCAAGCGATTCCAGCTCAAAGCTACCGTGTTGAAGACATGCACTGCAATCAGGCTCCGGTCGAACCGGTCACAATACCCCCCGAAGGAGTACAGATCTTGTCCCACTGCTACAGTGGCATCCAAGTATCTGCTTGTCCCTCTCTTCAAGTGCAAGGTCCAGCGCCACATATTGAACAACAGCAACAAAGACCAATGAATGTGAAGGCCCCGTAAAAACAATGGTAGCGCTGTCCCACACAATATTTATGTTGGTACAGCAACATTAAAAGTCAGGGCAAAACCCCATATTTGGGCAAAACTAACATCACATGGATGGCATCAGTGTGGAACTCCTTATTTGGGCAAGACTGGGATCAGACGTACTCTGATCTGTTTGTACTTAAAGCCCAAACCACGGCAACGGGTCGAGACGCAGCAAAGCGGGTTTAGCGTTCGTCCCGGTGGTGTGATATGTCCTGTTGGACGTCGGCGCATGTCGACGCAAGTCGTCGGAAGTAGCCTGGCTAATAAGCCAGACCGAATCAGCCGTTGGCAAAAAAATGTTGCCTGCCGGCGGATTACGGTCTGGAGAGGCTCAATTGTACGCCCATTTCCTACACCAGAGAACTGGTGTGGCCAATCGGGACACGATATGCAATATGGTCGGGCTTTGGTACAGTGATGTTCAATGCTTGAGACCTTTGACTGACAGT
Organism: Electrona antarctica; assembly: GCF_951216825.1. Lineage (NCBI taxonomy): Eukaryota > Metazoa > Chordata > Actinopteri > Myctophiformes > Myctophidae > Electrona > Electrona antarctica. The sequence continues at coordinate 40,021,854 of NC_136805.1, forward strand.
AGCTCTGACCAATTGCGTCAAAGAGAAAATGTTTGAACCCGCCCCCCGGGAAACAAGATCCATACACAGCATCTCCAGACTCAAATACCACACGACAGTGTGATTTGAGTCTGGCTTATTAGCCAGGCTACGTCGGAAGTGGTTCAATTCAATGGTTGCTTGCAACTACATGTGTCTACTCGCAAACCGTTTGGTTGCAAATTACTTGTACGGCGACCCATTGGTGTGGTTTGTTCTTTAGGAGTACCAAAGTCTCACATCACTTAGCTAGGGGGCACTATTCCCCCTGGGACACGGCGTAATATTCTGTATTGGAATCCCCATAAGGTTATCTTTAGATCCCATCAATCTAGGAATCTGGACTGCGGTACTATAGTCCTGTGGTTCCCAATGTGGGGTCCGGGGACCCTCAGGGGTCCTTGAAGTTCCAGGGCGTCCCCAGCTAAATGATAATTAGGAACCAAATGGGCCCTTATGGGTCTGTAACTCTGAGAGTGTACAAATGGAACCAAATGGACCGGGTCCATTTGGTTCCATTTGTACACTCTCAGAGTTAAGTTGACATTGATTTTACAATATAAATCGGGGGTCCCAGGGATAGAAATGCCATTAAATGGGGGTCCGTAGACTAATGTCAAACTGGGTTGAGAATCTCTGCTAGAGCCGTAACAATCTTCTCTTATGGGGGTCCCTGGCATATCTTTTCAAATGGGGGTCCGTGGGCTAATTAGTGTCAATTTGGGGGTTAACTCAAATAGTTGCTTCTGGGGGTCCCTGGAACAACATATTTTCAGATGGAGGTCCGCAGCCAAATACAGATGATTCTGGGGGTCCTTGACATGAAAAAGGTTGAGCACCACCGACATAGAAACATAGGTTTTTCAGAAAACTTTTAGAATCGGCATCAGGTCTAAATGGTTCAAATGTATAGTACTTTTCTCATCACCTCATATCCTCGATGGAATGCGGGTCTGAGGCTATAAATTCGCCAACATAATAACAAATAACAACATTGTGTTTGTTGACAGACTTGACACATGTTTGGAGATTGAGTTCTCATGCTTGCTGTCAGCGTGCACCAGACATTTGACACCGAGTGACTGACAGCCCTTTCTCCACCCCTTTGAATGCTCCTTTAAAACAAAAAAGGAATGAAATTATCATCTGAAAGAAAGCATCATCTGTGTGCTGCTGGGAACCGATGGATATCTAAAACTATGAAACTATGTCTGTATGAGAGAGAGAGAGAGAGAGAGAGAGAGAGAGAGAGAGAGAGAGAGAGAGAGAGAGAGAGAGAGAGAGAGATACTGCTGTCAACTTCCAAATGTTTACACCAAGCTATATGGATGTACTGTATTAGCCCATGTAACGACTTAATTCTGACATAAAATATACAAATTACAATTTGTATAGTTTAAGATAGTCTTCCCTCGTGTAACACGTGCAGCTCTGTTTACACTTGTATTTTATTCCAATTTATATTCTAGATTTATTTGCACATGCATCGTTTTTGTTTGTTTTGTTAATCCACTTTTGGCAATGTAAACGCATTGTGTTTTCTCATGCCAATAAAGCTCTTTTGAATTGAAATTGCAATGAGAGAGAGAGAGAGAGAGAGAGAGAGAGAGGCTATTTGTTGCAGTCCTGGGAGGTCAGAGTCACCCACTGCCTCTCCTCCTAACATACTTGGAATAGCTCAGGGTAAAACAGGGTCACTGCACTGTGTGTGTGTGTGTGTGTGTGTGTGTGTGTGTGTGTGTGTGTGTGTGTGTGTGTGTGTGTGTGTGTGTGTGTGTGTGTGTGTGTGTGTGCACCGCATTCTGCGTGCACGTGACCATTCTGCAAGCCTCCATGTTCACATTAGCTATCATCAGTGGTGGACAAAAGTAGTCAAATGTTTTTACTTTTTACTTAAGTAAAAGTATCAATACTGCAATATAGAAATACTCAAATTCAAAATGTAGTTCAGTAAAAGTACTGTACAAAAGTATTGGCATTGAAATGTACTGAAAGTACAGTCATTGTGCAGAATGTCTCGTTTTCAAGTTTTCAAATGTATAATAATATTTTGAAAATAGCCGATCTACAAGCTCACAATGTGTCGCGATGGGACACATTGTGAGCTTGTAGATCGGCTATTTTCAAATGGCTGGTATGCATATACTGTAGGGCTGAAGTGGTTAATGTATGTCTTGTAATAATAATCCAAATGTACAAAGTAACAAACTAGTAAACTAAAGTTTTCAAATGAATGTAGTGGAGTAAAAAGTACAATATTTGCGTCTGAGATGCAGTGCAGTAGAAGTAAAATAGTGGGAAATTGGAAATACTCAAGTAAAAGTACAAATAACTCAGAATTGTACTTAAGCACAGTATGTAAGTAAATGTATACTTAGATACTTTATATCACTGTTACCAGCTCCCAAACAAACCACTGTATCATTTTCTGCATTCACAGCCTTGACCAGACCCTGTGTAACACCGCCATCTGGTGGTGGAGGAAGGTAACAGCAGCAGCAACAGCAGCATACAAGTGGCTCCACATGTGTTTCAAGCAAACACTGCCCTCGTGTGGGGGATATGAAGCATGGCCACCCAAAACCCCATTTTCAACCACCAGTGGTCGTTGAGGGGGTTCCAGGTGGCCCTCAGCTATAAATGATGGAGAGTTGGTAACCAAATGGACCTTTTATAGATCTTTAACTCTTGAGAGTGTAAATTGAAACCAAATGGACCTGTGAGGGTCCATTTGGTTTCATTTTACACTCTCAAGACATCTGATTCAGTTCATTTACAAGAAGTCTGCACAATCAGAGAATGTAGAAGAATTGTTATTTTGATCAACATTTGCCTGTTGTCTCTAATAATGGTATCATTGGTTTCATTTTATGCTCTCAAGAGTTAGAATAATTATTATTTTGATTGATGATTGCCTGTTATCTATCCTAATGGTACCACATCAATACAGCATGGAAATGTGGACAAAAATCGTATCCAACGATAACAAAAATATTCTACGTTTTGTGTCTGAGAAAATGGTGGTCCGTGGCTCAAATGCCGAATAAATAATGGGCCTTAATATGAAAAGGGTTGACAACCACTGGCATAAGGAATCTCACACACACACACACACACACACACACACACACACACACACACACACACACACACACACACACACACACACACACACACACACACACACACACACACACACACACACACACACACACACACACACACACACACACACACACACACACACACACAGGCCAGCCCAGGTGACAGACAGAGGGGACAGGGACCCTGTTAATCTCTCCCTTGGGGGCTTTATTTCCAGTTCATTTTGTTTGGCTGAAGTATGTTGTATAGTTCATTACCCTCCCAGAGCGATCATTAAGTATTGTCTGGTCTGGAGACACGTCTACACGCGTGGCTGTGGATCCTCTCTGACATTAGCGTGCATGCATGCGTGAATGAATATCTCTCGTTGTTGCCAGGTTTTGCCGGAGAAACAAGCGGGGGCCGGGGTCTATACGAAAAACAAGCCCAAAAGAAGCGACCGGTTTAATAATACGTAGAGGCTGGCGGGAACCCCTTTTGGTGTTTTAACTAAAGTGGTAAATGGTGCATTTATATAGCGCCTTTATCCAAGGCGCTTTACATAGATTGTGCATTACATTCACCCATTCACACACACACATTCATACACCGATTGCGGCGGAAGCCATGCAAGGTACCAACCAGCACATCGGGAGCAATTTGGGGTTCAGTGTCTTGCCCAAGGACACTTCGACATGTAGACAGGAGGAGCCGGGATTCGAACCGCCGACCCATGGATCATTGGACATAACTAAGCATTATGTTATACTTTAGCTATTGAAAAATAGCAGATCTACAAGCTCGTAGGTCTGCTTGTAGCTTGTAGCTTGTAGGTCTGCTATTTTTGAAAAAATCGTGAAAATGCGGCACAAATCTTTGAATATATATTCTTTCAGAAGACTTTTCGACGTCAGGCCTAAATGGGTTGGACTTGTAAGCGAGGACAACACGTGGAATGGATAGAAATCGTGTCAAGGGTCATGTCTCACCTATAGACACAGGACTGAGGATTCAACACGGATTTTGACCTATACAGTTTGTCTATGAATTGAATCCCTAGATAGGGTCTAAATGGAAACAAGACTGGAAGGAAGGATTGTACAATGAAACTATAAACACTATAGGATGCCAAGTCAATAATTGCCTGGCATCTGTTTACATAACATGATATGTAAATTACACTTGTTTTTCTTTTACCACTTGAACCCCTATAGAGGGTATGCGTGTGACATCATCATCAAACCAGGAAGTTATGCAGGAACGCCTACTGAGTGGCAAAAAACTACTTTCTGGCCTTGACAGCCCCTACATCCAAACAGAAAAGTCCAATTTGATTGAATTAAATTACTTTAAACTACATTAAATTCACTTTGTCACTCGATTTGCCACTCGATCTGCCATTCACTTTATGCATGCACATACTATTTGAAAATAGCCAATCAAAAACTGTGAAATATTGTTGAATATTTATGAATTGTTTTAAACAACACAAATCTTGTATAGGGGGTCCCTGGTACATACTATTTTCAGATGGGGGGGGGGGGGGGGGGGGGGGGGGGTCGACGGCTAAGGCCCGATAATCACAAACCCAATATAAAATGTAATTTGGTCTAATCTGTATGGTAGGGTATGTTAATGTCAATCGGGGTGGTTAATTGTATTTGGTCTCCCTGCTCTTCTATTGAGACATTTAGATGGTGTCAAAGGTCATGTCTCACCAATAGACACAGGATCTGACACCAATTATGACCTCCATGGTCAAGATTCAATTTACAGAGCTGATCGCAAACAGGCCGGCTCTGTTGGCCCAATGGTAAAACAAATGTCAGCACTTGCGGCAGGAAACCTGCAGGTTCAAATCCGGGGTAGAAGAGGATAGTTACATTAACATGGCGTGATACATCAGCGATTTGAACATAGCTGAAGCTCACGTACAGCACGTCACATCTGGTAGAGCTGCTATTATCCAGAAATATTTGGAATCTTTTTTTTTTTTTAATCGTTCTAACACAAATCTCGTATGGGGTCCCTCCCTGGCTCAACTGATTCTCAGAAGGGGGTCCGCTGACGAATACATATTACTTTGGGGGTCTTTGACATGGAGATGTTTTTGGAACCACTGGTTCAAACCACATTAGACAGCAAGCCCAAATAAGCAACTACACTTTAGAAACAAGCCCAAATATGCAACTACACTTTAGAAACAAGCCTATAAGCAACCACACTTTAGAAACAAGCCCACATAAGCAACTACACTTTAGAAACAAGACCAAATAAGCAACTACACTTTAGAAACAAGCCTATAAGCAACCACACTTTAGAAACAAGCCCACATAAGCAACTACACTTTAGAAACAAGACCAAATAAGCAACTACACTTTAGAAACAAGCCCAAATAAGCAACTACACTTTAGAAACAAGCCTATAAGCAACCACACTTTAGAAACAAGCCCACATAAGCAACTACACTTTAGAAACAAGACCAAATAAGCAACCACACTTTAGAAAGAAGCCCAAATAAGCAACTACACTTTAGAAACAAGCCCAAATAAGCAACTACACTTTAGAAACAAGCCCAAATAAGCAACTACACTTTAGAAACAAGCCCAAATAAGCAACTACACTTTAGAAACAAGCCCAAATAAGCAACTAACACTTTAGAAACAAGCCCAAATAAGCAACTACACTTTAGAAACAAGCCCAAATAAGCAACTACACTTTAGAAACGAGCCCAAATAAGCAACTACACTTTAGAAACAAGCCCAAATAAGCAACCACACTTTAGAAACAAGCCCACATAAGCAACTACACTTTAGAAACAAGACCAAATAAGCAACTACACTTTAGAAACAAGCCCAAATAAGCAACTACACTTTAGAAACAAGCCTATAAGCAACCACACTTTAGAAACAAGCCCACATAAGCAACTACACTTTAGAAACAAGCCCAAATAAGCAACTACACTTTAGAAACAAGCCCAAATAAGCAACCACACTTTATAAACAAGCCCAAATAAGCAACTACACTTTAGAAACAAGCCCAAAATAAGCAACAAGAACAAAAATAAACAAATGTACCAATATTTATAAGCAATAAAAAACAAAGTTGCTTATAATAAGCAGACTTGGCAACAGTGGGGTGTTTGTCTGCTTTGCTATCCATTTATTAGCCGTCAGTCAAGCTAATGACCAGCCCCGCCCCCTCCTTCCCAGACATCATTAGGGGTAATAACACAAGACAAATGACTTCAACTTCTGATCAAAACAGACAAGTCAGCCACTCTGGGGTGGTTAAAATGCATTCATTCATTCATTCATTCATTCATTCATTCATTCATATTTTAAAACAGAATGGAATACCTTTTGGTATCATATCTTGGTAAGATGGGCCATAAAGACCTTGTCTGATGATCTTAACGACTTAAGCCTTTGGTTGGTCGGTCGGTTGATTGATTGATTGATTGGTTCAGCTATACAATAAAGCTAAAAGGATAACACAAAAAGCCCTGAAGACTTTTATTATATATGTCTTTAGATAAAGATTAAGCTATTTCTTTCGC
>NC_136805.1:40028714-40063714 GCF_951216825.1 Electrona antarctica
AACCAGACGATCTCCAAGCTCACAATGCGTTGCGACCCGACGCATAATGAGCTTGTAGATCAGGGGTGCCCAGCAGGTAGATTCTGACATGCCGTATAGATCACACAGACTGTGCAGGTCGACCACATGCCCATGCCCCCTAAACTATATAATTTCAATAAATACAACACTTTTTTTGGCATCCGTCACTTGAATTAAGGTGACTTCTCTTGATTCATAGACATCAAAAAGGGAAGCTTAAACCCCAAAATGCAATACTTATTTTTATTTCAAGAGTGTTTTCGACACAAACGTCAGTATTACAAAGTTATATACAAAAAAAAAATCACACCTGTGTGAACTGAGTGGTGTAAGGTCTTATATAGACTGATCAGCTGTGGTCTGACGTAATGTCTGACGTAATGAAATCACACCCGTGTGAACTGGGTGACCATAGCAACCATGCTCATTTTTTTTGGTACGGACAGACACGTAAACTAACAAAGCCAGTTGTAGGAGTGGTTTACACCACTCAAAAACCTATACCAATTCCATTTCATTTGCCTAATGCCTAATATGTAACTATTTTCAGCAATGAGATAATATATATTTTGTGGTGGGTAGATTGAGCTGGTCATTTTGAAAGTAGCTCTCAAGTCTAAAAAGTGTGGCCACCCCCTGTTGTAGATCAATTGTTCAATTGTTCCTGCCACGGGACGTCGGCGGCAGTACGGCGACGTATACAATCCGGGCTTTATTCTCCTGGCCTGGGCTTCTCTCTCTCTACTCTCATCAGATCACGAGGGAACGTGGGGGTTTCTGGTGTCACGGCTGCGGCAGTAAAGTCGACACGTCGGTCTGAAGGGGCTCTGTGTCACAGCAGTGTGTTCTGCTCTGGCTCAGTTGGAAAGCATATAAAAAACCAACCCAGGGCTAAGGTTTCCCCCTCTCTCTGAGTTATGACCTCCCTGGCAGTATTAGGAAAACATGGACGCCCAATATGTACACGAGCGTAAGTTAATTTCCTTGTGTTAGCGGCTCCGTGTGTGTGCTTTTGGGGGGGTGCTCGTGTGCGTTTCGTCTTGCAAATGTTTTTTTTTTTTTACGTTTACATTTTACATTATAGGGCATTAACCGCCGTCCTAAACCCAAGCGACATTTTTGCAGTAAATAGCAGATCTGCAAAGATCTGCTATTTTCTGTGGATATATTTAACTTGAATAACCGACGCATGAGCCAATTTTAGATGGCGTCGTATAGGACTGTGTTCCAAAAAAAAGTAAAAAAGTGATTTTACTCGTACAGATATGAAGCATTAACTGACAGTGGAAAAAGTACTTGTTTTTATTTTCTTGTTATCAAATGTAGCTCAATATCAGAAATGACAACAGTCACATACCTGATTAAATCTTCTGGGGTGGTTTGTTTATTTCTAGACTCTGCACTCTATCTCAAGCAGATTATTTCGTCTTGAAAAGAGCGGTAGAAAATTTGGTCGCTCGTGCGGGAGATCGAATCTCGGGAATAGGGCATAAAAGTTACAGATGGCGGCTTTAACAATACATACCAAAAGGAAAGTAAATCAGTTTCTCTTTATTCTAACGCCAACATCCGATCACGTTTAATTCCTGTGAAACAAAATAACACGTGTCTTTTAAGTAGGCCTTGGACCAACACCGATTCCGGGCCGCTATAACATCGTGACATCCGGCCATCAATCAATCTTCAACATGTATAACGCTCTCCATGTATGTTTATGCCACGCTCTCACTTTCCAACATTCAAATAAAACTCCCTTCCACCAGTTTATGTCCCGTCCGCCTATATCCCGTTTCACTCCCAAACGCCCGTTTCAAAACGCCGTTTCATCTGGACTTTAACAGGGGCTCCCCGAGGTCGCTTTCATCTTAGTGTTATAGGTGGACCGCACGGAGCGGAACGTGATCGCAATCTTTTTTTATTTATTTTTTTGTTATAGGCTATACAATTCGATATGGCCGCCACGTTCTTCTGATAAAGCACAGTTGGGGGGGTGGGGGGGGGGGGGGGGGGGAGCAAGGGCGAGGTCGCCCGGGGGTAAGCGAGGGAGGAGGAGGAGAGAGAGAGAGAGAGAGAGAGAGAGGCATCGCACAAAGATCCGACACACCAAAGGTCCGAAGCGCGGGGACATGCGATGCGGTGCGAAAATGTGATGGTCCGACATGCGCTGCTCCCGTGCTTGCGGTTATGTTTCTGGTTTAAGGACTTCAGTGTTTTCGGATCAATAGTATGTCGGAACTAAAGCCTGTACCCATTGCCCCCACACTCCGCCCGATGCAAATATTGATTGATTGATATGTTTATTGACAATGTTTATATAAACCTGGAGTCCTTATTTTGGACAGGGTTTCAAGAATGGCGCTCGGCGGCTCGGGTGGCACATGCAGTGGTAAAAGGCCTGCTCAACACGGTGGTGCATGCAGTGGTAAAAGGCCTGCTCAACACGGTGGCACATGCAGTGGTAAAAGGCCTGCTCAACACGGTGGCACATGCAGTGGTAAAAGGCCTGCTCAACACGGTAACACATGCAGTGGTAAAAGGCCTGCTCAACACGGTGGCACATGCAGTGGTAAAAGGCCTGCTCAACACGGTGGCACATGCAGTGGTAAAAGGCCTGCTCAACACGGTGGCACATGCAGTGGTAAAAGGCCTGCTCAACACGGTAACACATGCAGTGGTAAAAGGCCTGCTCAACACGGTGGCACATGCAGTGGTAAAAGGCCTGCTCAACACGGTAACACATGCAGTGGTAAAAGGCCTGCTCAACACGGTAACACATGCAGTGGTAAAAGGCCTGCTCAACACGGTGGCACATGCAGTGGTAAAAGGCCTGCTCAACACCAGTGTGGTTTTTGGCAGCAACTTTCTATTTTAGTTTTAGTCGTAGTCTTTGGACTGAAACCTCATTTAGTTTTAGTCATATTCTACAGTCACCTGGAATGTTTTAGTGTTAGTCTAGTTTTAGTCGACTAAAATGTCATAAGATTTTAGTCGACTAAATCTACAGTTAATTTAGTCGACTGAAATGTATTTTGTGCCACCCCCTTAACCCTTATCCCTAAACTTATTTTGCCATTTTTTACTATTTAAAAAAAACTTTTAAAATAGTTCAAATCATGAAGATGTAGATGTAGATCGGCTAGTTGAACTATATCTAAAAATGATTTTCAAAATAGTAAAAAATGGCAAATAGGTTTAGGGATATAAGAGTGGCGCAAGTTGGAGCCCACAGACTAGATTATATATTTTTTAATAATCTATAATTATAATGAAATGATATGAAGAAAAGTGGTGAAGTGGTCCTTTAAGTGGTCTTATAAGGCCACGCAGGGAGGAAGTGCAGACAGAGGTATACCACAGGGTACCGTCCTCGACCTCCCCCCCTCCCTCCCCCAGGTATACCACAGGGTACCGTCCTCGACCTCCCCCCCTCCCGCTCCCCTGCATGTCAAACACATGTAACATGCTAGTGTTTTTCTTTCTTAATTAACCGGCGTGGTTTCAATGGTCCCAGAGTGGCCCGCTGGTGACTGCACTAATAGAAATGAAGGCCTTTTAATGGACCAGGGCCAGACTATTATTATTACGCCCTTCAAACTGCCCCCAAAACACCCACAGACCCACCCACACACCCCCCCCAGCCCCCTCTCTCTCGCTCTCTCTGCCCCGGAACACACACACACACACACACACACACATACACACACACACCCGGACCAAACTCGCGGCTCTCTCTCTCTCTCTCTCTCTCTTTTGACAACAGCCATAAAAGCCAATGAAGCATAGGAATATGTTTGCCATATGGCCTTTGATTGTTAGGAGGAGAAATAGAAGGAGAAAGCGAGAAAGCGTAAAGGGGACCGTGTGGAGGGGAGGGGATGGGAGGGGGGGTACCCCCCCCCCCCCCCAAATATATCCCCCTGATGCAGAGACAGAGAGAGAGGGGGGGGGGGGGGGGGGCGAGGTCTAGCAGTGGCGGCGGTGTGAACACTGTCCAGACTGTGTGTGTGTGTGTGTGTGTGTGTGTGTGTGTGTGTGTGTGTGTGTGTGTGTGTGTGTGTGTGTGTGTGTGTGTGTGTGTGTGTGTGTGTGTGTGCGGTGGTGGAAGTAAAAGTATCAATACCAATACAATGTAGAAATACTCTGTTACAAGCGGTGCACTTGAGTTAAAGGCTTGAACAAAAGTATTGGCATCAAGTACTTTTAGTACTTAAAAAGTGTTCAAAATGCATAAACAAATCTTTTGAAAACAGCCAAGGTCTACAGGTTAGTCGGTTAGGAAAGTGGTTAATGCATGTATGTTTTGTAATTATAATTCAAATCTACAAAGTGAGTGGCAACTAAAGACGTTTTAAATGATTAGTAAAGAGTAATAATGTCTGCCTCTGAGATGTACTTTAGTAGAAGTAAAAGTACTGATAATTGAAAAGAATCCAGTAAAGTAAAAATGTATCAGGAGCAGATAGTACTTAGTTACTTTCCACAGCTGGTGAGTTTTGGTGCGTTTGGTTTCGTGCGCGTGCGTGCGTGCATGCGTGCGTGTGTGCGTGCGTGTGGTATGTGTGTGCATGTGTGTGCATGTGTGTGATTTAAAGCAGTGACCTGCAGCTGAAACAGTGGTCCTCGCGGTGAGGGGAGGGAGTTTTATGTGACCTCCGAGAGACACGCCGACGGGGGGCAGCGCAAACCATGCACGCACGCACACACACACACACACACATAGGGCCGAGCCGTCAGGGGGCTACGCAAACCATGCACGCACACACACACACACACACAGAGGGCCGAGCCGACGGGGGGCTACGCAAACCATGCAGGGTCCATTACAATAGCAGTGCGCGCACCCCACACACACACACACACACACACACACACACACACACACACACACACACACACACACACACACACACACACACACACACACACACACACACACACACACACACACACACACACACACACACAGTGTGTCTGCATTGCGCCAATCAACATGTCTTTTTGACTGACGATGTACCATTATGCATTTTCTTCCAAGTGAAATTAAATGTGTGAAATTGATCTCCTCTCAATGTTAAGTGTTTTCCGGCTGTTTTGTTCCACATTTACGCATAAACTGTAATCTCCACTCAGTGCAGCATAGGACAATACACAAGAGAACGGCAGTATAGGCCTGTGGTTCCCAAACCTTTTTCATGTCAAGGACCCCCAAATTGACACTAATGATCGCACAGACCTCCATTTGAAGAGATATGCCAGGGACCCCCATAAGAAAAGATTTTTACGGCTCTAGCAGTGATTCTCAACCCGTTTAATTTCAAGGACCTCCAGTTTGACATGCATTAGGCTATGGACCCCTATGTAATGGCATTTATATCACTCGGACCCCAATTTATATTGTAAAATCAATGTTAATTTAACTCTGAGAGTGTACACTCTGAGTTACAGACCCATAAGGGTCCATTTGTTTCCCAACCATCATTTAGCTGGGGACCCCCTGGAACTCCCCCAAGGACCCCTGGGGGTCCCCGGACCCCACTTTGGGAACCACTGGTATAGGCCATGATACATTGGATTGGGAGGGTATAGCACACTCTTTTTGTATGTTTTTGTCTCATTGACCTTGTATGCAATGTGAAAAATAGGAGACTTTGAGCAAATAAAAAACATACACAGGACTTTCCTAATAGGGTTCCAGCCTGATTCGTTGCGTTTTGTTTTGTCGCTCGGTACTCAGTCTGGCCAGCAGGCAGCAGACTAGCATTTCCTAACATCAACTGTTACGTAGCCACGTTGTTGCTGATACGTCGTCAGCCAGCGCCTGCACTCTGTCCATGCTTCTCACTGTTGAAAAAAAATAGTGCCGGTTTGAGACTAAACCTACGGTAAAAAGTAAACAATCTGATTCAGTAGTCCACTGTCAGATGAAGTAAAAAAAAAAGTTTAGTGAATGATAATTGGAGGTCGCAGGACAACAGCAGTAGCTGTGTGGGGTGAGTTTAGTGAATGATAAGGGGACATTGCAGGGCAACAGCAGTAGCTGTGTGGGGTGAGTTTAGTGAATGATAAGGGGATGTTGCAGGGCAACAGCAGTAGCTGTGTGGGGTGAGTTTAGTGAATGATAAGGGGAAGTTGCAGGACAACAGCAGTAGCTGTGTGGGGTGAGTTTAGTGAATGATAAGGGGACATTGCAGGGCAACAGCAGTAGCTGTGTGGGGTGAGTTTAGTGAATGATAAGGGGATGTTGCAGGGCAACAGCAGTAGCTGTGTGGGGTGAGTTTAGTGAATGATAAGGGGATGTTGCAGGGCAACAGCAGTAGCTGTGTGGGGTGAGTTTAGTGAATGATAAGGGGATGTTGCAGGGCAACAGCAGTAGCTGTGTGGGGTGAGTTTAGTGAATGATAAGGGGATGTTGCAGGGCAACAGCAGTAGCTGTGTGGGGTGAGTTTAGTGAATGATAAGGGGACGTTGCAGGATAACAGCAGTAGCTGTGTGGGGTGAGTTTAGTGAATGATAAGGGGACGTTGCAGCCAGGGCAACAGCAGTAGCTGTGTGGGGTGAGTTTAGTGAATGATAAGGGGACGTCGCAGGGCAACAGCAGTAGCTGTGTGGGGTGAGTTTAGTGAATGATAAGGGGACGTTGCAGGGCAACAGCAGTAGCTGTGTGGGGTGAGTTTAGTGAATGATAAGGGGACGTCGCAGGGCAACAGCAGTAGCTGTGTGGGGTGAGTGTAGTGAATGATAAGGGGACGTCGCAGGACAACAGCAGTAGCTGTGTGGGGTGAGTTTAGTGAACGATAAGGGGACGTTGCAGGACAACAGCAGTAGCTGTGTGGGGTGAGTTTAGTGAATGACAAGGGGACGTTGCAGGACAACAGCAGTAGCTGTGTGGGGTGAGGTTAGTGAATGATAAGGGGACGTTGCAGGACAACAGCAGTAGCTGTGTGGGGTGAGTTTAGTGAATGATAAGGGGACGTTGCAGGACAACAGCAGTAGCTGTGTGGGGTGAGTTTAGTGAATGATAAGGGGACGTTGCAGGACAACAGCAGTAGCTGTGTGGGGTGAGTTTAGTGAATGATAAGGGGACGTTGCAGGACAACAGCAGTAGCTGTGTGGGGTGAGTTTAGTGAATGATAAGGGGACGTTGCAGGGCAACAGCAGTAGCTGTGTGGAGTGAGTTTAGTGAATGATAAGGGGACGTCGCAGGGCAACAGCAGTAGCTGTGTGGGGTGAGTTTAGTGAATGATAAGGGGACGTCGCAGGACAACAGCAGTAGCTGTGTGGGGTGAGTTTAGTGAACGATAAGGGGACGTTGCAGGACAACAGCAGTAGCTGTGTGGGGTGAGTTTAGTGAATGACAAGGGGACGTTGCAGGACAACAGCAGTAGCTGTGTGGGGTGAGGTTAGTGAATGATAAGGGGAGGTTGCAGGACAACAGCAGTAGCTGTGTGGGGTGAGTTTAGTGAATGATAAGGGGACGTTGCAGGACAACAGCAGTAGCTGTGTGGGGTGAGTTTAGTGAATGATAAGGGGACGTTGCAGGACAACAGCAGTAGCTGTGTGGGGTGAGTTTAGTGAATGATAAGGGGACGTTGCAGGACAACAGCAGTAGCTGTGTTGGGTGAGTTTAGTGGATGATAAGGGGACGTTGCAGGACAACAGCAGTAGCTGTGTTGGGTGAGTTTAGTGAATGATAAGGGGACGTCGCAGGACAACAGCAGTATCTGTGTGGGGTGAGTTTAGTGAATGATAAGGGGACGTTGCAGGACAACAGCAGTAGCTGTGTGGGGTGAGTTTAGTGAATGATAAGGGGACGTTGCAGGACAACAGCAGTAGCTGTGTGGGGTGAGTTTAGTGAATGATAAGGGGACGTCGCAGGGCAACAGCAGTAGCTGTGTGGGGTGAGTTTAGTGAATGATAAGGGGACGTTGCAGGACAACAGCAGTAGCTGTGTGTGTGGGGTGAGTTTAGTGAATGATAAGGGGACGTTGCAGGACAACAGCAGTAGCTGTGTGGGGTGAGTTTAGTGAATGATAAGGGGACGTCGCAGGGCAACAGCAGTAGCTGTGTGGGGGTGAGTTTAGTGAATGATAAGGGGACGTTGCAGGACAACAGCAGTAGCTGTGTGGGGTGAGTTTAGTGAATGATAAGGGGACGTCGCAGGGCAACAGCAGTAGCTGTGTGGGGTGAGTTTAGTGAATGATAAGGGGACGTTGCAGGACAACAGCAGTAGCTGTGTGTGTGGGGTGAGTTTAGTGAATGATAAGGGGACGTTGCAGGACAACAGCAGTAGCTGTGTGGGGTGAGTTTAGTGAATGATAAGGGGACGTTGCAGGGCAACAGCAGTAGCTGTGTGGAGTGAGTTTAGTGAATGATAAGGGGACGTCGCAGGGCAACAGCAGTAGCTGTGTGGGGTGAGTTTAGTGAATGATAAGGGGACGTCGCAGGACAACAGCAGTAGCTGTGTGGGGTGAGTTTAGTGAACGATAAGGGGACGTTGCAGGACAACAGCAGTAGCTGTGTGGGGTGAGTTTAGTGAATGACAAGGGGACGTTGCAGGACAACAGCAGTAGCTGTGTGGGGTGAGTTTAGTGAATGATAAGGGGACGTTGCAGGACAACAGCAGTAGCTGTGTGGGGTGAGTTTAGTGAATGATAAGGGGACGTTGCAGGGCAACAGCAGTAGCTGTGTGGGGTGAGTTTAGTGAATGATAAGGGGACGTTGCAGGACAACAGCAGTAGCTGTGTGTGTGGGGTGAGTTTAGTGAATGATAAGGGGACGTTGCAGGACAACAGCAGTAGCTGTGTGGGGTGAGTTTAGTGAATGATAAGGGGACGTCGCAGGGCAACAGCAGTAGCTGTGTGGGGTGAGTTTAGTGAATGATAAGGGGACGTTGCAGGACAACAGCAGTAGCTGTGTGGGGTGAGTTTAGTGAATGATAAGGGGACGTTGCAGGACAACAGCAGTAGCTGTGTGGGGTGAGTTTAGTGCATGATAAGGGGACGTTGCAGGGCAACAGCAGTAGCTGTGTGGAGTGAGTTTAGTGAATGATAAGGGGACGTCGCAGGGCAACAGCAGTAGCTGTGTGGGGTGAGTTTAGTGAATGATAAGGGGACGTCGCAGGACAACAGCAGTAGCTGTGTGGGGTGAGTTTAGTGAACGATAAGGGGACGTTGCAGGATAACAGCAGTAGCTGTGTGGGGTGAGTTTAGTGAATGACAAGGGGACGTTGCAGGACAACAGCAGTAGCTGTGTGGGGTGAGGTTAGTGAATGATAAGGGGAGGTTGCAGGACAACAGCAGTAGCTGTGTGGGGTGAGTTTAGTGAATGATAAGGGGACGTTGCAGGACAACAGCAGTAGCTGTGTGGGGTGAGTTTAGTGAATGATAAGGGGACGTTGCAGGACAACAGCAGTAGCTGTGTGGGGTGAGTTTAGTGAATGATAAGGGGACGTTGCAGGACAACAGCAGTAGCTGTGTTGGGTGAGTTTAGTGGATGATAAGGGGACGTTGCAGGACAACAGCAGTAGCTGTGTTGGGTGAGTTTAGTGAATGATAAGGGGACGTCGCAGGACAACAGCAGTATCTGTGTGGGGTGAGTTTAGTGAATGATAAGGGGACGTTGCAGGACAACAGCAGTAGCTGTGTGGGGTGAGTTTAGTGAATGATAAGGGGACGTTGCAGGACAACAGCAGTAGCTGTGTGGGGTGAGTTTAGTGAATGATAAGGGGACGTCGCAGGGCAACAGCAGTAGCTGTGTGGGGTGAGTTTAGTGAATGATAAGGGGACGTTGCAGGACAACAGCAGTAGCTGTGTGTGTGGGGTGAGTTTAGTGAATGATAAGGGGACGTTGCAGGACAACAGCAGTAGCTGTGTGGGGTGAGTTTAGTGAATGATAAGGGGACGTCGCAGGGCAACAGCAGTAGCTGTGTGGGGTGAGTTTAGTGAATGATAAGGGGACGTTGCAGGACAACAGCAGTAGCTGTGTGGGGTGAGTTTAGTGAATGATAAGGGGACGTTGCAGGGCAACAGCAGTAGCTGTGTGGGGTGAGTTTAGTGAATGATAAGGGGACGTTGCAGGGCAACAGCAGTAGCTGTGTGGGGTGAGTTTAGTGAATGATAAGGGGACGTTGCAGGACAACAGCAGTAGCTGTGTGGGGTGAGTTTAGTGAATGATAAGGGGACGTTGCAGCCAGGGCAACAGCAGTAGCAGCGCGGTGCACACAGATCACACGTCAAACTGGTGTTTTGTTTTGTTTTTTCCAACCCGCACCGCAGACCAATCAGAAGACACGCGGGTCCATTTCACCCTTTTACATTTCCCGCTGACCTTGGAGATTAATTTGACCCTTTCCAGACTGAGTAGCGAAGTGACAAAACAGATTCACGGAACACAGCGAATCAGGTTGGAACCTGCAGGCTATAGGGCTTATCCCAGAAAATACAGAGGTTGTGTTATGATTAAGAAGTGCTAAACATACTGGACTCCCCATCATCTGCAGTCTATTTATGAGCAGGCTACATTAAAACAGGCTCAACAAATCGTCAGTGATGATACCCATGTTTTAAATGGCGAGTTTGTACTTCTGCCCTCTGGGAGAAGATACAAAGAACCAAAGTGGAAGTACATCAGATTTAAAAAATCGTTTGTACCAGCATCAACTAAGATGTTGAACGAGGCTCTGAAACAGCAGTAACTGTGTGAGGCTAGATTATCCACATCATGTGTGCAAATGTATTTTTGTTTGTCATTGATGTTTCATGTGTGGCTGTAGCTGGGGTGAAAGCCCAAGACAAATTTCCCTTGTGGACAATAAAGTTTACCTTGACCTTGATCATCTCTGTGTCCACGCAGCCTTAATTGTCTCGTTCGTCCTGCGAATTCCACAGGACAGTAACGTACGGCTGCTTGCCAGCATGACAACCAGACAGCGCACAGCTGATTATTCCCAGACATAATCATCCATTAGGCTGGCCGGTGCCCCGTGCCATGCTATATCTGCCTATCTGTTACCAGACGTATTATGCATTAGGGCTGGCGCACCGTGCCACTGCTATCAGCCGCCAGCACAGCCATCTCCTTCCTGATAGAGCATGCATGGCACAGCTCTCCACAGAGCGGGAGATTACTGCCGCGTCCGTCTTTGTTCCGCTAATCAGTCTGTCTCTGTTTACGCCATGCATGTAGATGAATGGTGATTGACTTTCCCTGCGGTGTTGCCAGATTTTATGCGAGAAGCATAAGCAGGAAAAGAAGTGAACAAAGCCCGCATATACGAGCACTTTAAACCTATGCGCATTGGATATTTATTGGAAAAGAGCAGATCTACAAGCTCAGAATGGGTTGCGAAGGGACGCGTTGTGACCTTGTAGATCTTTCTTTTTCACATTTTAACAACACAAATCTGGTATGGGGGGGGGGGGGGGGTCCCTGGCATAAAACATTTACAGATGGGGGTCGGCTGACCAATACATAAACAATTTGGGGTTCCTTGACATGAAAATGTAGCCTATAAGAACCACTGGTTTAACCCATTCTAGGCGGGAACCCCTTTTGGTGTTAGCATTATGTTATGCTTTAGCTATTGAAAAATAGCAGATCTACAAGCTTGTAGGTCTGCTATTTTGGAAAAATCGAAGAACCACTGACATAGAAACACAGCTTTTTCAGAAAACTGTCGGGATGTAGAAGACATTTTTAGAATCTGATCTCAGGTCAAAATGGGTTCAACAACATTAGGAAAACGAGCCCAAATATGCCCTGAAAAATGCAACACCGCAACTACCAATATTTCCATGTACTTTACAGAAAAGAAACAAGCCCAAAGATGCTTATAGTAAACAGACATGGCAACACCGATGGTGATTGACTTTCTGTCCCCCCCCCCCCCCTCTTTTCAGGGGCATCCAAACAGCAGAGGGAAGTAGCTCTGCGGCTAATTAGGCTTTTTACTAATCACACTCTCATTAGCCTTTAAGGTCTCTAAAGTGTCTCTTTCTTTCTCTGCTCTTTTTTTTCTTCCGGAGACCAGAATGGCTCTGTCGTTTTCTCTTATCGGCAAACACCCCCCCCCCCCCCCCCACCCCCCACTCCCTTTTGTTTCTTCTTTTCTTATTAGCTGGACTCACTTCCTCAAAACGGAGAGTGATGTCATAATTAGGGGGCTGTATTATAGACGTATCTCCACCACACTGTAAATAAATCAAGTGGATATTCATCATCCGAAGGGATGTCCTTAACGGATTGAGACCGGGAACGCGTCTGGGTGTCACCTTACTGTATATAGCGTTATATAACCACTTTAACCTTGATTTTTTTAAACTTTAGCTGTTGTTGATAAACCGCAGATCTACAAGCTCGTATATAGCCATTTGTGACCAGGTCTAGCAAAATGGTCCTCATCTCGCCTATAATGAAAAGGCAGAAAATCTAAAATAAACTTGATTTTTTTTTTTGTGATTTTCGTTTTTTTCCCCATATTAACACAGCTTGAATGTTGAAGAAGGTTTTCATTCCAACAGATTATTGATTTGGGCAAATTAATTAAAAATGTATACATTTATAAGTCAAAGTAGGCTAGCCAGCTCTAGGTGTTGAAATGTTGTGAACATTCAAAGGGGATTTTCTCAGCTTTTGGGTTAGAAACAATCGTGAAATGTGTGCAAAAAATCTTTGAATTAGATATTTATTCTTTCACAGCAAACGTTTTAACTCAAATTATTTGCTTCTTGGGGGGGGGGGGTACCCTGGAACAACATATTTTAAGATGGAGGGTCGGCGTCCACATACATATAATTTTGGGAGTCCTTTATGAAAAAGGTTTGAGCACCACTGCCATATTAATTAGAAACACAAGTTTTTTCAGAAAACTGTCATGATTTAGAAGTGTTTTTTTGTATAGAATCTGTCCTCAGGTCTCAGTGTGTTAACAGAAGGTCTAGGACAGGCTTTGTTTTCAGTAGGCTGAGTGGATTCACAGTAATGACCACTATAACAGCAGACAAAGACACTGAGTCACACACTGTGTTCAGACAGTGGCTGTAGTACAGTGTATACGCCTAGATCCACTTAAAACCTCATGTCTGGGGCTGGCTTTAATTTAGTTATATGCACAATCGCTATATAGGAAGGGCAACTGTGTGCTGTGTGTGTGTGTGTGTGTGTGTGTGTGTGTGCTGTGCATGCGTGCGTGCGTGCGTGCGTGCGTGTGTGTTAGAGGCCAGATGTCCCTCCCTACAAGTATTGTAGAAGTTGAGAAAGAGACATTGGAAGGACAATTTTCCTCACAAGAAAGAGTTTGGCTGATACTAGGCTGATTAAAGGCTTTAATGCCTGGATGTGTAACTGAGATATATATATATATACTATATGCCTCAAAATGCTTATTCAAATCAGTTTGTGATTGGACCCTGTTGATTGACTTGAGATTTCAGCTGTAGGTGAACTCTGACCCTTTTGTATAAATTGACTTGAATTCACTTGATGTGAATGCTCTGATGAAGGCTGCATAGCCGAAACGCGTAAGCGTTCCTTTTTGGTGTGTGCCAATAAAGAAATGGAAATGTGAGTACTTTGTCCGCCGTTTGTTTAATTTTTGGATGTGCTGCCTTTTTGGATTTTTTTTAAATTCCTATTTTTTGATGTACTGTATATTGGATTTGGGTTTGGCACTCCACTGAAAACCATTGCTGCAACCTCTTTTTCTCAACTAGGGTATATGTGGCTGCATGTGCATGCATAAAGTGAGTGGCAAATCGAGTTGGCAAAGTGGGTTTAACGTCATTTAATGCAATCAGATATGACATTTTTGTTTGGATGTATGGGCTGTCAAGGCCAGAAAGTAGTGTTTTTTGCTACTCAGTATGGCGTTCCCGCATAACTTTCGGGTATGATGATGATGTCACGCGAATACCCTCTATTACAGAAAAGCATCAGATTATAGCCGACTTAACCCAGATCAGATTCTAAAAATGTCTTCTACATCCTGACAGTTTTCTATGTTTCTATGTCAGTCGTTCTTCGATTTTTCAAAAATAGCAGACCTACAAGCTCATAGCGCGCCACTCGGTGGCGCGCTATGAGCTTGTAGATCTGCTATTTTTCAATAGCTAAAGCATAACAATGCTAACACCTAAAGGGGTTCCCGCCCAAAATGGGTTAAAGGGTAATACTGCGATGCATTGTGAGCTTGTAGATCTAACCACATTCGGTGCGCGACATCAGCGCACAACTGAGTATAGCCTATAACTCAGGCTTCGGGTTAATTATGGCAAAGCATTATGTCAAAATTACATTCATGTCCTCAAAAGTATAGTAATACTATACGGGCGGCAGTGGCTCATGCAGGGGTATAGTGTGACCGGATGGGAACCGCAAGGTTCCCCAGTCCGATCCCTGTGGGCTCCCCCAGAGTTATATAGTGTCGAAGTGTCCCTGAGCAAGACTCTGAACCCCCTGATTGCTCCCCGATGTGCAGGTTGGCGCCTTGCACGGTTTCCCCCGGCATCGGTGTGTGAATGTGTGTGTGAGTGTGAGAATGGGTGAATGAAATGCACAATCTCTGTAAAGCGCCTTGGATAAAGGCGCCATATAAATGCACCATTTACTACGTGCGGGGTGTGTGTGTGTGTGTGTGTGTGTGTGTGTGTGTGTGTGTGTGTGTGTGTGTGTGTGTGTGTGTGTGTGTGCGTTCCGCCTCTGGGTGCAGGATGCAGGTAAACAACACCATGTGGAAACAAAGAGAAGAGTGCATGAGTCAGTGTTGTTTTTGGCAGCACATTTCTAGTTTTAGTCATAGTCTCTTGAATATAGTTTTCATTTAGTTTTAGTCACATTTTAGTCACCTGGGATGTCTAGTTTTAGTCGACTAAATATCATAAGATTTTAGTCGACTACATCGACAGTTGATTTAGTCGAACAAAATGTATTTCGTCGGGCCTTGATGCCCGTTTTTACACTTGCTGAAAATAGCCGATCTACAAGCCCACAATGCGTCGCAGCGCATTCGTCTTGAGTAAAAGAAGAAAAAGTTTTGGCATCAAAATATACTTCAATAAATTATTCTCAAATATGTCTCTCGTTGCGCAAGAAAGTCGCAACACATTCTGAGTTTGCGGATCGGCCATTTATTTGATTTGACATTAATAATCCAAAGTTACTATAGTAACTCAAATCTAAAAATAAATTGTAGCAGAGTAAAAAGAACAGTATTTTCCTCTGAGGTGCAGTAGAGTAGAAGTATGAAATACCGTACTTAAAATTGGACACAATTGGCCTAATTGATAACAGACTGCAGAGCGGGTCGTTAGGCTCAGGTGAGAGTGGCGGGACACCACCACAGTTAACCCATGTTATACTTTAGCTATTGAAAAATAGCAGACCTACAAGCTCATAGCGCGCTACGAGCTTGTAGGTCTGCTATTTTTGAAAAATCGTAAAAATGCGGCACAAATCTTTGAATATATATTCTTTCAGAGCGAATTTTTTTTTTTATTTCGACGTCAGGCTGAGGGTTCCATTTGTACCTTCCTCTCTCACGGGTGCGTCTGAACAGGAACTCAGGGTTTTGTAGTGCAGGGACGTACAGTACGTGGTGGAAAAAAGTATACTCACATGTTTTACTTAAGTAAAAGTATTAATACTGTAATGGAGAAGTAAAAATCCGCTATTCAAAATTTACTTGAGTAAAATACAAAAGTATTGGTATTCATCCATCGTGCAGAATGTCCCATTTCAAAATGTCAAATGTATAAATGTAATTTAGCAGATCTACAAGCTCGCAATGCGTCGCCATGCGACACATTGGCAAGGCTATTTTCAAATGGCCGAAATGTATATGGCTGAAGCTGTCAATGCATGTTTTGTAATCAATATATACAAAGTAACTAGTAACTATAAAGTTGTCTAATAATTGTAGTGGAGTAAAAGTACAACATTTGCCTCTGAGAGTGGAGTAGAAGTAAAAAAGTATTGGAAATTGGAAGTAAATTAAAATAAAAAAACCTCAAAACTGAATGAAGTAAAGGTACTTAGTTACTTTTCACCATTGACAGGACACGTGTGGCGCTCCCGGAGAGGTGGAGCGCCCGCTGAGAGCCATTGTTCAACGAGTGAGTTGTAATTAAAAAAGTCATTAGGGTACAACAAAGGCAGCAGACAGACAGCAGGCACTGCCGTCGTTTGTCAAAATGAAAATG
This sequence comes from Electrona antarctica, assembly GCF_951216825.1. Taxonomy (NCBI): domain Eukaryota; kingdom Metazoa; phylum Chordata; class Actinopteri; order Myctophiformes; family Myctophidae; genus Electrona; species Electrona antarctica. The sequence continues at coordinate 40,044,929 of NC_136805.1, forward strand.
AGATACATAGTTATAGGAAGTAAATACAATTTAAGCTTTTCGCACACGCACGCTCTCATCCCGAGCGACTTACTCATAATGCCAGCAACATAGACACGGATATAATAGCAGACGTCAGTGTTAATTTTGTTGACTAAGACCAAGACTAACAGACTAAAAGACTAAGGTTTTTGATATTTACTCGACTAAGACCAGACTAATACTAAACAAATTCAGTAGACTATATAGGACTAAGACTAAATGGTGTGTTATTCCAGGGGTTCTCAACCTGTGGGTCGCGACCCCTCCAGGGGTCGCCAAATTATTTTGGGGGGTCCCCAATTTATTTTCAAAAAAAAGAAAGAAAAAAATATATATATATATTTTTTGCAACTGAATGGCTGGACAATGGAAATTAAGAGTTTACACATAGTACACATAGTACATACACCTTCCCTATTGATTATATCTGGTTTCAGTATTTATTTATGGTGTATTGTCTCTATTATTAAGGTTATTGTAGCAGTCAATTTATATTGGGGGTCGGGAGGGGACGGGGCGGGGGTCCCGAGACATTGCCAAAGCATTTCCGGGGGTCCCCGGCCAAAAACGTTGAGAACCCCTGTGTTATTCAAATCAAAATCTGTAACACTGCCAGACATGTAGCGATGGATGCATCACAGCAATTAAGGGTAACAGGCATTTTAAGAAAAGACTAAAGCATTGTCTTATAAACCTGAAGGAATATTGTAATTCTGATTAACTAAACCATGTAATATTACTTTGGTGAATCCACTAACCTTGTTTTTATGCTGTATTTTATATTTTTTTGTGATATATATATATGTAAACTTGTGTAGCTGTACAGCTCACATAAACTCAAACTATACAATAAGCAATTAAGGTAATCACGTACATAGAATGCAGTAATGCGGTAATCAGCACTAGAAATCACAGGGGAGACCACAGGGTTTGAATCCTGGTGGGTATATAGGACATCAATCCTAACAAATTGCAGATTTAATGTAACTCTGAGAGCATGCAAATGGATAATTAATCTTATCCCGACTGACTGCTGCAGTAATTGCAGGAACAGAACGATTTACCTATAAGCGTATAGAAAGGAGCACTTCGCCCATTTTCTACGTATCTACCATATGGTCGCTGTAATTAGCCCCACCCAGTCCACTCTGCGACGGCAAGCTGTCCTTCTCAAAGAGGAAGGTAAAAGCAAGCACTCGGTTGAGTATTTCCACGTCATAATGTCACGGGTGCACGGTTCTGGAACATACAGTCTATGTGCATGACACATAGACTTTATAAGTGACACCTACATAGTGTTACTTATAGTACTCTAGATTGACGCTGAAGAAGGCCCTCGGGCCGAAACGTCCTTACTGTTGTTTGCTGCTGGGGGAAACAAAATAAAACTTACGTAATACCAGGATACTACGTGAGTGCTGGTATTATTTTCTATAAAGCTGTCTTTCTCACCCATTGAGGTGCATGTTAAATGGCGGGATTTCTCCATAGACATAATCGATCATTTCAGTAGCAAGAGCTTCAAAATGTCTGCAAGGACTGCAGTATAGGCTACATGCACTGGACTGGAAATGTGCACGACATTATTTCACTAAACTAGAAATACGAGGAAATGTTAGAGGAAGAAACAGTATCCAACTGAATCCACCGGTCTGACAGGAATTGTCATGTAATGCACGGTGGGGCTACAGTGATTAGCATTATTGCCATCACCTGGGTGGTAAGCTGTGTATGCGTTCAACAACACAGCCATGCAAATTAACATTGACAGCTATGTGGCGACGAAAGCGTGCCATCCTTCTTAGCAAGTTAGCGACGGTAGCTAAACTATTTGGATTGGCATTGGACAATCACTTTTGGTGTGGGGTTTAGCGAAGGGTCAACCGGTCCTCACTAAAATGCTCATTTTATAAGATGCCGGTGCCATTTCTGTCAACTCACTCCGTCTCTCAGAGGAGGGCTGTGGACAGTTTAGAGACCTGCCCACCAACGACATCATCGCTAATTCCTCCTGGAATGACGGTATACACTGAAATAGAGACAATTGCACTCGCGTCAATAACACGTTCTTAAAGTTATGTTGTTTGAAATGAACCTGCACCGTGTCATTATCGTAAACGGGTTTCTTAGCTGTCCGTAGCCCACCTCTACATAGATAGATCAGTCGCACAGAGGCTTTAGCTGTTGAAAAATAGCAGATCTACAAGCTCATAGCGCGGCACCGAGTGCCAGCGAATGGACCCATTGGTTCCATTTGTACTCTCAGAGTCATAGACCGGATCGTTAAAGGGAACCGTTAAGCCAAGGCATCGAACCGTTAAAGAGGGGGATCGTTAAGGAACCGGAATCGTTAAAATCCCAAAAGATCCTGACCCTATAGACACTATTGTTACGGGTGGTTAAAACTCCTTGCAGAGGATTACGAGTAATCGCTATAACGAGCAACACGCGCGGGGGGTTGGGGGGGGGGGGGGGGGGTCTATATCCTCCACTGGCCTCCTATTAACCAATTTAAGCCTGGCGTCGAAATTTAAAACATTTCTTCTAAATCATGACAATTGTCTGAAAAACCTCATGTTTCTATATCATTAGTGGTTCTCAATATTTCATATTAAGGACCCCAAAAAATATATGTAATTGGCCACCGACCCCCATCTGACAATATGTTGTTCCAGAAGCAAAGATTTGAGTTAAAAACGCTCGCTCTGAAAGAATATATATTCAAAGATTTGCGCCACATTTTCACGATTTTTCGAAAATAGCAGACCGACAAGCTTGTAGGTCTGCTATTTTTCAATAGCTAAAGCATAACATGATGCTTAAAACACCAAAAGGGGTTCCCGCCCAGAATGGGTTAACTGTCCCACACTAAGATAAATGACACGACGCAGTTAAGAGTATTGATTTGCAGCTTATTAACACATAATCAACAGTTGAATCAGCCTAATATATTATGTGGGCCTTCCGACACCCCGGTATTCCACTCAAAAAATATGTATAATATCATATGCTAATTAGATACATTAACAGATGCAGCGGGATTTGCAGCATGGCAGTAATTAAAGTCAAAGCACGAGGGGGAAATATGATTAACGTTCAAGTTTATGAAAACGACTCTGGATATTTTGCCACCGATGTTGAGTTAATTCATTAAAAAAAAACATGTAATCCGTGGGGAATCTCAATGGTGGGGCGATATAGATGCAAATGAAATTAGTTGGATTCTGCTCGCGCACACGTGCACGGGCGCTCGTGCGCACACACACACACACACACACACACACACACACACACACACACACACACACACACACACACACACACACACACACACACACACACACACACACACACACACACACACACACACACACACACACACACACACACACACACACAGCGACTCGTGGGTATAAAGGGAGTTGAGGAGTTGGTACACATAATGTCATTGCGAACGTTTAACAGAGCACTTTGTAATGACAGCTTTCTGGAGACGTTAAGTAAATGAGACACTTGATTAATAGGATCGTGTTCGACGCAACAGAGGTCTCCTTTGTGTGTTTGCGTGCGCGCGTGTGTGCGTGTGTGTGTGTGTGTGTGTCTCCCATCCTCTCCTCCATATGCACCCACGCATACATTGTCGCTGTCGGAAAACCTCTTATCTCCATAGTCTTAACATTTCGTGATTTATTCCGTAAATCAACGGCCGCCTACTTGATCGCACTATGGCGTCACACAAAAAAAATCATCAAAAGTAGCAGATCTACAAGCTCAAAACGCGGCGCGAAGCGGCGCGTTTTGAGCTTGCAGATCTGCTACTTTCGCCCTTTTTTTGGATTCGAATCCTGAAAAGCAACAGTTTTGGACGATTTAATGACACTAAATGACACAACTATCTGTTGGAATAAAAACCTTCTTTAACATTCCAACTGTGCTAATGTGGCTAAAAACGAAAAGCACCAAAAAAAAAGAATCAAATGTATTTTGGTCAGTTGTGGCGTTCCATTAGCGCCGACTTGCGATTGAAGCCACTGCATTGGACTGGTCACATACGAGGTTTCCGCGGCCCGACAGAGCCGACATACTCTATACACAGATAGTGCACGGCGCACAAAAGCATCATTTTGTTTCTTTCTAGTAAATCAAGCCAGATGAGCGTGTACTATATGGTCGTGTGCACGTACAGGCAGCTGCGGCAGTGATTTATCATTTGATTAAAAAAGGAAAAATAAAAGCGGCACAATGCAGTCCACACGGCGTATATGGCTGTGAAGACGGCTCTCGGATATAGTACTTAAAAAGGCATTAAAAAACAAGGACAGTAAATAAGAAACACCCCGCTTTTATAATATCGTTTTGATTTTTCTCCGCCCGGCGTCAACAACAATGCGCGTGGGGGGAGGGGGGTAATCGTCCCGCCGTGGTCTTTTCGATTCATTTCAAAAGGATGGCATGAGAAAACATACGTTTTTTTACATTGCCAAAGCAAGTCGTGTCAAAATGTAATGAAAAGAAAACAGTTGGAAAGTATACATATGTACAGTTGGAGTTTGTACAGCATTGTGTATAGGGTGGTGGTGGTTCAGGGGTAGAGTGGCCGGATGGTAACCGCAAGGTTCCCAGTTCGAACCCGGGCTCCCCCAGGTTAGTGTCAAAGTGTCCTTGAGCAGGACACTGAACCCCTATTGTTCCTGATGTGCTGGTTTCCGCCACTCGCCGCCATTGGTGTGTGAATGGGTGAATGTAATGCACAATATGTGTGTATGTAAAGTGCCTTGGATAAAGGCACTATATAAATGCACCATTTACAGAGCCATGTTGCATTGCGTCGTTATATACATATAAGGGGTATAAAGCTTTTTGAAACAATCAGCAGCAATCTTTTGCAGTCACTTTGGGAACAAATAGCATTTTTTTGCAAGTGAAATATATTTTTTGTACAACTTCTTACAAGGTGAAGTATCAAAATACTTCATTTCTAGATCATTTCTAGTGCACTCACAGACTTTCTTTGCGACAAGTTCATAGTATTAGTCACTCATTATTGTTTGCTTTAGATAAAGAGTAAGAACCTTATATGCAAGAAAACACACAACGCCTAGGGCCTATACGCTTACACAGAAGTAAATCACCCACATTTACAGTGATTTGTAATCAAACTAATGAAACTATGAACGCTTGTAATACAGTTTACGAAGGAGAAAAAAAAGCCTCAGATTTAAACTGCGTTCAAAGGTAGCAGCTCTGTTTATAATTACGTTCACGGCATGCTGCAGCTCCGTCGAGCGGGCGAATAAAAGGGAGGAGGGGGGGGGGGGGGCGGAGGGGGCGGAGGGGAGGGCGATTGCTGATCCATATTATATTATGTAAGGGTTTTACGGGCAAAGCTTATCTTTTAACCTATTCTTGGCGGGAACCCCTTTTGGTGTTAGCATTATGTTATGCTTTAGCTATTGAAAAATAGCAGATCTACAAGCTCATAGCGCACCACCGAGTGGCGCGCTACGAGCTGGTAGGTCTGCTATTTTTGAAAAATCGAAGAACGACTGACATAGAAACATAGCTTTTTCAGAAAACTGTCAGGATGTAGAAGACATTTTTAGAATCTGATCTCAGGTCAGAATGGGTTAATGTCTGCCTCTCCCACTCTCCTCTCGGCGGCACAAAGAGTCAAATGCCAACAATCACGCTATAATAAGCGCCGCCGCGAGCCTCGACACGATGTTTGCATTACCGTCGTCACTCACAGAAGAGAGGATCCCACCCCCCCCCCCACCCCAATAAAAAAAGGGAAAAAGCTGGATTAGCGCTAACCGCGCGGAGCTTTAGAACCCGTATACCTGGATCACATTAGGCAGAGAGTGGCAGCTGGAGAGCTCATGGCCGCCGCATAGCGGAGCCGCTAATACATTAGAGGGCTCTTCAAAGGCGCAGAGAGGAACAGGTGGAATGGTTTTCGGGGGGGGGGGGGGGGGGGGGGGGGAGGTTGACGCGCACTTGAACAGTAGCTCCTCTAAGAGGATGGGTTATAGGTTCAAGATTCAAAGATTTATTGTTACATCTTGTGTAGGATCTTTTTTTTTTTTTTTTTTTTTTACACGTAAGAGTAAAACTGCTTTTGTTCTAGTGCCTCAAACATTGTTGCAGTAATAAAAGCATACAGTATAACAAATTATAATGAAGTTTTAAAAGGTATAATGTGGAAACTTTGCCTTGTGTTTAACTATAACATACACAATTTGAATTGTGCATGCGTCCGTGCGTGCGTGCGTGCAACATCTGCATTACTTTATTTACGAGAAGTCTACACAATTAAAGAAGAAGAATAATGTTATTTGAATCAATGTTTGCCTGTTATCTCTCCTGTGGTATATACCCAACATCAATACTTTAGTTATACTTTAGCTATTGAAAAATAGCAGATCTACAAGTTCATAGAGCGCCACCGAGTGGCGCGCTACGAACTTGTAGGTCTGCTATTTTTGAAAAGTCGTAAAAATGCGGCACAACTCAAGTGTGGACAAAATCCTATCCAGCAACAACAAAACATTCTATACGTTTTGGATCCGAGAGGCTAAATATCATCAAACGGTGGTCCGTGTCCGTGGCTCAAATGGCCAATAAATAAAGGACCATGAAATGAAAAGGGCTGAAAACCTACACGCTATAAAAGGAAAACGCTGATGCTATCGGCGTGCAGCCCATGGTTCTCTGGAGGAAAACCCTGATGCTTATCAGCGTTGGGCCCCATGCATGCATGCTTCCCAGGGTTGTATTACTCCGTGTGTACACATGTCCGCCCTCGGGGTGCATGCTGGTCTGCACATCCTCCACCTAGCATCCTCCCATTGATCTCTGCACAGCAACCCGGCGCACGTTTAATCAAAGCCTCGCTATAGCTGCTGCGGCGGCGCGCGGGAGGGGAGAATCGTTTTTATGATCTCCCTCTCTCTCTCTCTCTCGCTCTCTCTTTTTAACCCATTTAGGCCTGACCTCGAAATTTTAAAAAAATCCAGTTTTCTGAAATGAATATTTTAACGATTAAAAAAAAATAGCAGACCTACAAGCTCGTAGCGCGCCACTCGGTGGCGCGCTATGAGCTTGTAGGTCTGCTATTTTTCAATAGCTAAAGCATAACATAATGCTAACACCAAAAGGGGTTCCCGCCTAAAATGGGTTAACCTCCCTCCATTGTGCATTCAGTCTCCGTCTCCTCTCGGCAAAGTGAGACCCCCACCCCCCTTCCTCCTCCATCCTTTCCTCTTTCCTTTTCTTAAATGCCGCCATGACCACCTGGTCCTCATTCAGTTATTGATCGCCGCAGGCTATGGTGATCAGCTGTGGGTCTGTGTGGCTTTAGGTATTTAGCATTTATAATGCCCCTCGTTGCTTCAAAAGGAAGTCTCTGTAAAATACTATCAGCCCACCCGATCCCCCCCCCCCCCCCCCCCCCCACACACACACACTCGGAAAGATCTGCATGACCACGCACGCGCGCGCACACGCACACACACACACACACACACACACACACACACACACACACACACACACACACACACACACACACACACACACACACACACACACACACACACACACACACACACACACACACACACACACACACACACACACCCTGGTAGGCATTAACAAGCCATCCTCCATCAGCATTCATTCATTCATTCACAGAATGAGACCCAGTTAAGCCACCAGAGGAAAGGGCCCGGCTATATGCCATCAGTGCCCTGAGGATGCGGGATGATAATATTTCTTATCGTTTATCGTGATAAAACAATAATCGTATATCGCGGAGGTTTAATTCATGGTGAAATGGTCTTTCCGTCATGCACTGCATGGGATCAATTCACCTCTGCCGAGCATGCGCATGCCCATTTTGGGCAGGGAACCCCTTTTGGTGTTTTAACTAAGCATTATGTTATACTTTAGCTATTGAAAAATAGCAGACCTACAAGCTCGTAGCGCGCCACTCGGTGGCGCGCTATGAGCTTGTAGATCTGCTATTTTTTAATAGCTAAATTATAACAATGTTTAAAACACCAAAAGGGTTCCCGCCCAAAATGGGTTAAGAACAAACTTGATACAGTCTTTTTTTTCACTCTCAAACCAAATCTGCAGTGTTGTGTCGTTTAAGTTGTTGTGTCATTGCAAGCGTTTTAAGCACATTTTGATTATCACGATAATGCCGGGAATCGCAATAATCTTGGTCACAATAATTATCGCGACATGAATCTTTCATTATTTGCCCCTGGCATAATAAGCTATAGGCCGGGCTCTCTCTACCAGGACCATGTCTCTCTCTATTTTTCTGTCATTATGTTTATGTATCAGCTCTGTCACCCCCCGCCGTCCCCCTGTACCCCCTGACAGCACATTTTTGGGGGCACCCTTGTTATTCATGCCCTACCCCCCCCCCCCCCCCCCCCCCCCTAACCCCCCCTTTCCTGACAGGTTATGTGTGTGGGGCTGCTGAAGTCGCCAATCAAGCCTCAGTGGCCCTGATTTTATTTTATTTTTCCTCCACGACTCCGACAGAATCCATCACTCGAGGGACAATAGGACACAACAAAGGGTTGGGGAGTGTGGGGGTGAGGGGGGGGGGGGGGGGAAGGGGGCTGTCCCACTGCAGTATAGGCAGCGCGGTAGAGGTGTGTGTATGTATGGGACAGGGAGCAAAATACGGTGGAACCGCCCCATTTCTTTTGGGACCCTCAAAAGGCCCCAAAGCCGGTGGGGGGGTTGCCGCTCCTGCCCCCTTTCTTTCAACCCCGAGCCATGCTGTATATACAAAAGGTGGAGATGATGATGGGCGCTCTCATTGTGGCCCTTTTGTGGCAGAGTGCACTGAAACAATGGGCATGGAGGACCGTCCTCAAAAAGCTGCACGGCTTTACCTCTTATAAGGGTCAGGAGGGAACAAAGCAAGAAAGAAGGAACCGCATTGAGAGGGTTTTTTCTTTTTGTGTTTTTTCTCCTTTTCACGTGCGCTGAGGTGCACGGTGGCACACACAGCAATGCCGTCTCTTTAGTTTTATAGTGTTCTTTGAGGCGTGGAGGGACAATGAACAGGAGAAAGAGAGAGTGAGTGCCTGTGGGAGTGGACGGTGCGTGCGTGCGTGCGTGCGTGCGTGCGTGCGTGCGTGCGTGGCATCGGTCACTAACCTATGTGCCCCCCCAGATATACCAAAAACCCCATGCAGCAACTCAGTGTCGCCATGTGTAAGGCTTATTACGTTTCAAAATATGTTTCAAATACATTCCACATTTTGTTATTTTTTTATTCCTCAGGATGCGACACATTGTGAGCTTGTAGATCGGCTATATTTTCAAAAAGCCAACGTATAAATGTGCCTGAATTGTACATATAGGTTTTAAACTAAAGTGCTCATGTGGTCCTATAATAAATAGTCACTTCTCTAGGCCTCGTTTTCATAGACCTATAGTTGCTTTTATATTTCTCTAGCACAGGGGTTCTCAACGTTTTTGGCCGGGGACCCCAGAAAATGCTTTGGCAACGTCTCGGGACCCCCGCCCCGCCCCCTCCCGACCCCCAATATAAATTGACTGCTACAATAACCTTAAACCATTTTGGGCGGGAACCCCTTTTGGTGTTTTAAGCATTGTTATAATTTAGCTATTTAAAAATAGCAGATCTACAAGCTCATAGCGCGCCACCGAGTGGCGCTACGAGCTTGTAGGTCTGCTATTTTTGAAAAATCTATTTTTTTTTTTTAAATCTTTTTTTATTTATTTTTTTTAATAATTTGAGGACTCCCTAAAATAATTTGGCGACCCCCCGAGGGGTCGCGACCCACGGGTTGAGAACCCCTGCTCTAGCAGAACTGTTGACAGTGGATCACACAGCCCTGTCCGCCTCCATGAAGCCCCCCCCCCCCCACACACACACACAAGGGGTCAAGTCATTTCATCATGCTCATTCATTAGCCCCGTCCCTCCCGTGTCAGTATACTGTCCCCTCGGCGCTGTCGGCGGCAGCTTTCCGCAAGCTTTAAGGCACAAAAGGTGACTTCAGCCAACAGACTTTTAGGGTGCACAGTTCACACTTCACGTCAATGGAGCTATTGTTCAATTAAAAGACTGATTTTGGGAGTCCTGCCCTTTTTTCTTTTCTTTCAACGTGCGGCCTCCGTATTTCGGGGCATGTTGTTAATTGTCTTTTATTCTTATTAACCTGCAGTTTCAACCTGGGGATGTTGTTAATTGTCGTTAATTGTCAAAAAAGTATTAAAAGAATCACTCCCGTGTGAAGTGAGGGGCGCTCTTATCATTATACATCATCATAATACATCATCTCATGAACAACTGAATTTACGTGGTTGGTTAGCGGATTTGCTCGTCTACATATGACGTACATTTTCCCTTCATTATAGGAGGGGTTAGCGCCCCTCAAAAACCCATTCAATATCCATTCAATATGTACAAAGTTACGTTATTTGTTAGCCGATTTGCTCACCTCGTCTACATATGCCGTACATTTCTCCTTCATTGTCAATGGCATTTGATGTTTGTGTTGCCACAAATTCACGCCATATTTGACGGACATATGACCTCACTTCTCCTTTCATTGTCAATGGAAAAAATGAGACAAATATGGGGACAAAAGCTGTATATAGGAGGGGCTCGTGCCCTTCAAAAAAAAAACAAAGACATATAAAACAAAATAGTGAACATAGCTTATTTTCAAGCTCACATCACGCCACAGTGCCAAATGTTAGATCGGCTATTTTCGCTACGTGACACCATCACACGACAAAAGCATGAAATAGCGCTGATTTTGTTCAACGCTAAGAGCAGGGATGGGTAACAACTGTACTACCTCTTTTTGATCTACAGTACCAGGTGATTAAATAGGGCTATAATTGAGGTGATATAGTTGGAGCCATGATTAGCCCTTATTGTTTGATGTGCATGGAACATTTCTCCCCAGATAGTCAGACATCCAGCTACCTTTATTCGTCATGTTAAATTATTGACTTTCTTTTTTAAGTGTAATTGTTAAACGATGATTGACTTCAATGCATGTGTTATTAGCAGCCCCTAAGAGATACAAGAAATGGTTGTTTTTACGGAGCTATGTGTGTGGGTGGTTGGCTGGGTGCCTGGGTGGGTCTGAGCACGAAAACACCATGGTTGTTTCTCACCACCTGTGCGCAACCTAACACACACACAAACACACACGCACATGTTGTATATATGATGATTTCAGGTGTGCCAGTATACAGTACAGTGACAGTACAGTACAGTAGAGGGACCCCCACACGGTAACTCTGTCATTTCTGAACTGTTTCGGAATCGGCCCGGACCCCTGGATGTGCCCCCCCCCCCCCCCGGGACCCCCACACGGAGTTGCACTACTCACTTCACACGGGTGTGATTTTTTTTCCCACTGTCTGGCACTGGGTGAAGAGTTTACTGAAAGAAGCGTCTAGGCCACATGAGCAAATTGATATTTGAAATTTGTCGATCCAAAAGCTCAAAACTTCTCATGATAGGTACTGTACAGGTGTCACAAAATGCTTTTAGATGCATGCAGCGGTCCATGGAGAAACACACATTAATCTGGGGGTCCTTGACATGAAAATGTTTGAGCACCACTGGGTTTGAAACAGCATTAGGGAAACAAGCCCAAATAATAAACCACACCGAGCCCCACCAAAAAAACAAACACAACCAGTAATATTTACAAGCAACTTTACAGAAAAAAACAAGCCCGAATTAAGTCGCTTATAATAAGCAGACCTCATAGCAATACTGGGTGATCATGCTACAGTCTTGGAAAACAGAGAGGCCGATCATGTCATGACGTGGCCGAGTCGAAACGCGTTGCCCACCGCTGGATTAGAACAACTCATAAATGGCAGAACTTGACGGGAACCCCTTTTGGTGTTAGCATTATGTTATGCTTTAGCTATTGAAAAATAGCAGATCTACAAGCTCATAGCGCGCCACCGAGTGGCGCGCTACGAGCTTGTAGGTCTGCTATTTTTGAAAAATCAAAGAACGACTGACATAAACATAGCATAGCTTTTTCAGAAAACTGTCAGGATGTAGAAGACATTTTTAGAATCTGATCTCAGGTCAAAATGGGTTAATTTATGTCTTAGCTTTTTTCTTTTTGCTATATCCATTAGAATCGCGATGATTTCCAATGCCTCATCTCATTACGAGCTATGAAGTAAGTGCTGCTCCATCTTCGAAAAGCTCCGAGAGACCATTAATGGCATCAAGAAAATAACAATCACACTCCAAACTCCCGCAGGGTGCTTAATCAAATCCGCGTGGCGATACATTTTACACTGCAAGGCCCATTACTTCTAATAGGGACCTAATTTGGCGACTACAAATCATTGCTGACACGGTGGAGGCGACTACAGTGCGCTGCGCGGCGGCGACTTTTTTTTTTGGGCAAAGTTGAGACAGAATAATTGAGGGTCTCCCCCCTAGTCGATGCATCAGAGTCCCCATCAAGAGAGTGCATTCAGGGGGCGCGCTTGGCCTCTCGTCTAAGCCATTAAAGACCCGAGGACTCGATTCTACAAAATGTCTTCTAAAAACCTCTCTGTAGTTTTCTGGAAAAAATAAACATACGATTCTACAGTATGTCAGTCTGGGGTGCTCCAACTTGTCAAGGACATGAAAAATGATATGTATTTGGGCGCCGACCTTCATCTCAAAACACTTTGTTCCACGGCCAGCCATAGAAGCAAAGACAAAGCAAAGAGTTAAAAAATGTTCGCTTCAAAAATATATTACAATTTAAAAAGAAACACATTCTCACATTTTTTTGAAAAAATGTGCTCATTGTCGATCTACTATTTTTGAATAGCAAAAGTATAAAAAAATAATGGTTAACTAAGTGGTTAAAATCTAAAATGACAATTTCCCGGCTTCAATGGGTTAAGGGGTTTCGAGCGAGCACAGCAGTCGAAACAAGCCGCCCCCTAAAATCAAGTGCTTCCTTTGTATGTCGCCGGCGTGTACCTGCATGCCCCGAGTTTTATTTCCAGTTAATGACGCTCATTTCGGTTCCCGTACCCTGCCCTTACCCCCCCCCATCCCGTCAAACCGCAGCAGTGCCGACATTGTGTGACGTTTATAGCCGTCGCCCTTTAACCCATTCTGGGCGGGAACCCCTTTTGGTGTTAGCATTATGTTTTTATGTTTTATCTATTGAAAAATAGCAGACCTACAAGCTCATAGCGCGCCACCGAGTGGCGCTCTACGAGCTTGTAGGTCTGCTATTTTTGAAAAATCAAAGAACGACTGACATAGAAACACAGCTTTTTCAGAAAACTGTCAGGATGTAGAAGACATTTTTAGAATCTGATCTCATGTCAAAATGGGTTAATTTCTGATAAGTGCAAATTGGTTGTGTGCTCCCCCCCCCCCCCGTTTTTTTTTGTCATGGGTCGTGCCAAGTTTCCAGTGTTTTGACAGACTTGTTTGTGCAAGCCGTATAGCGAGGATTGATGGAGCTCTGAAAAAAAAAACGCTAGTGTATTTTCCAAAGCGCTGCTGCTGGTTATTGGTTCCTTGACGTCGAGTAAGTCTTGTGTCTGTGGCTTTCGGTGGGTTAAAAAAGAAAAGAAAAAAAAGATGACAAGCATGGCGAATACATCATCTATCTCAGATAGAATGGTGCCGAACACCTTGTTTCTCTTAAAAAACATCTGCCACTTTCCTTTAGGCCACTAAAACCGGGAAAGCACTAAAGCATGTGCGTGTGTGTCACTTTAGATTTGGACCATTATTTCATACTTTTAGCTGTTCAAATATAGCAGATCTTACAAGCTCACAGTACGCCGCTTTGCGCCGCGCTATGAGCTTGTAGATCTGCTGTGTTTGAACAATCGTGAAAATGTGTGCTATAATCTTATATGCTATAATATGTTTTAACGCCACCTAAAAAATATTTTCTCCCGGGGGGGTCCCTGGAACAACATATATTGAGATGGGGTGCATCCGCAGCCAAATACATATATAGGCTATAATGTTGGGGTTCCTTGACATGAAATAGTTTGAGAACCACTATACGTTTTTCAGAACATCGTTTAGGATTCAGAAGACAATTATTTTGTAGAATCTGGTCCTCAGGTCGTAGCGGGTTAAAGTGCGAGCAGCGTCGACTCCAAATGACAACCGACACATAGCGCTGACTCATGTGCAGCTGAGTGTCGGCTCTCGAGGTGCCAACTGTATCCAGGAACAAAAGTGCACTGTGGGGGGGGGGGGGGGGCGTCTAAGGCAGTGAGTGGTTTGCAACCCTTTTCATATCAAGGCCCATTATTTATTCTGCATTCGAGCCAGTGTTGTCTTTGTCGACTAAAACTAAGACGAAAGATGTCCGTCGACTAACCTTTTTTTCACTGACGAAAACTAAATGGAAACTTAAATGAAAACTAAGCTATGATGACTAAAACTAAGACTAAAAATGTATTGACAATTTCGTCAACAGTATACAAACTAGACTAAAATGCTAGGAAGGGGACTAGTGGACAAGAGATCCAGTACAAGTCATTTTACAATTGGTTGAATGCTGAAAATAGCCGATCTACAAGCTCACAACGCGTCGACGCGTTGTGAGCTTGTAGATCGGCTATTTTCAGAAAGTGTAAAAACAGTCATTACATTGGCATCAACGCCCACCAAAAAATAATTTGCTGCCAAAAACAACAGTGATTTGAGCCACGGACCACCATTTGATGACATGTATGTAGCCTCTCAGACCCAAAACGTTACACGATTTTGTCCCCAATGCCCTGCTGTATAGGCCTAATTATGTTGGTATACCATTAGGAGAGATAACAGGCAAACGTTCGTCAAAATAACAATGATTCTACATTCTTGTAAACTAAGTAATATAGATGTTTAACAATAATGGAACTCTTGAGAGTTAAAGACCTCCAGGGTCCATTTGGTTACCAACTCTCCCATCATTTACAGTACCTGAGGACCACCTGGAAGAACCCCCTCAAGGACCATTGGTGGTCCCCGGTTAAAAACCCTGGTTGAAAAAACCACTGCTCTAAAGGAAAAGTTAGAGACTATTTCAAGCTAGCGCTGATGTCCACGACGTTTGATTTATGGCGTCATGCCAAAGCACTTTCCCTCCCATCAGCCCTTTTTTTTTTAAATTTGCTTCCAGGAGCGGCGTTATAGGCTACACAAAAAAATGCCGCAAGAGCAGCAAGAGAATTTGTGGGCGAACGACATTATAGCTGAAGAATGATTCCATTAGGGGGCCCAATCAATCTCCCATTATGATCCTCTTTCTGCTGGCAATTTAGTGGGCAGAGGGGCCGTGTGGGCCGCAGTGAGAGTGTGTCTAATGCCATTGTCTCTCGACCACTAAACCCCCCCCCCCCCCCCCCCCCCATTCCCCTCCCATCTTCTCCACACTACTAGAATCACTATAGCAGGCAGTGGTGAGGAAAAAGTACTCGCATTTGGTTTTACTTAAGTAAAAGTATCAATACTGTAGTGCAGAAATACTCTGTTACAGGGGGGAAAATAATTCTGGGATTCAAATTTGACTTGGGTAAAAAAGAATACCAAAGGTATCAGTATCAAAATGTACTTAAAGTACCAAAAGTAAAAGTACTCTATACAGAATGTCCCATTTCAGTTTTCAAATGAGGCTATAAAGATCTTTTGCAAATAGCAGATGTACAAGCTCACAATGCGCCGCATCGCCCCGCTTTGTGAGCTCGTAGATCGGCTATTTTCGTGACTAAAGTTTTCAAATACATGTAGTGGAGTAAAAGTGCAATATTTGCATTCTGAGATGTACTGAAATACTCAAGTAAAGTACAAATACATCTAGATATTGTACTTAAGTACAGTACTGGAGTAAATGTACTTTCCACCACAGCCGTCCAAGGTTTCCAAAGGGAAGAAGAGCCCTTTGATCTTTTAATGGTCCATTGTTTCCACACTCCCACTCAGCTGCCGCGACCTAATTGGCCGGCGAGCAAGCACGCATGCACGCACCCATACACACACACACACACACACTATAGGAAGGCCTTAACTCACACCACCATATGGACATTTTCTACAGTCAAACTTTCTATTGTTGTCAATGGAGAAGGCTCCCACACACACACACACACGCATGCACACACACGCATGCACACACACAGGCACACACACACACACACACACACAAGCATGCATGTGTACACACGCACGCACGCACGCACGCACGCACGCACGCACGCACACACAAGCATGCATGTACACACACACACATACGTGCACACACACACACACACACGCACACTTCTCTCTTTCTCTCCTCACTCCCACCACATGGCAAAGACAATGTGTGTGTTTTTTTTTAAAACATCAGCTCATTTATGACTTAATGATCTATTTAAGGGGCCTGTGGGGGGGTCAGAGGGCCAGTGGGGTTAGATGGTTCTGAGACGGTCAGAGGTAAATATAGAGCACCTTTATCCAAGGTGCTTTACATACAGATTGTATTGTTACATCATTCACCCATTCACACACACATTCATACACTATACAACTTCCGACATCGACTCTGGGGGAGCCCACAGGGATCGAACTGGCAACCTTTGCGGTTCCCATCCGGTCACTCTACCCACTGAGCCACCGCCACACCCATGTGTATGCTGGGGCCAGTGGGTTGGTTCTGAGGGGTTCAATTTGTGGAGGATTAGATTGTAGACACGGGTGATGATGACCTCTCTCTACTCTGCTTCTGTTTATTCACATTAGCATTCATTCACGTCTCCCAGTGATGGACGGATGGGGATTTCATCGAAGTGTTCACTGTCCTTTGACTGACTGACTTGGGTTCATTATATAGCACTGTGTCCACACTGTGTTCATTATATAGCACTCTGTTCCACTGGACATACAGCACACAGTATCTGACCCTAACGCTATAGTCTACTCATGTGCATATACTGCTTTCTTGTTTTCTTTTCCCATTCTGGGCGGGAACCCCTTTTGGTGTTAGCATTATGTTATGCTTTAGCTATTGAAAAATAGCAGATCTACAAGCTCGTAGTGCGCCACCGAGTGGCGCGCTACGAGCTTGTAGGTCTGCTATTTTTGAAAAATCGACTGACATAGAAACATAGCTTTTTCAGAAAACTGTCAGGATGTAGAAGACATTTTTAGAATCTGATCTCAGGTTAAACTACGACTTTACTATGAATAGCCAAAAACATTGTTAAACTCACAATGACTCGCACTGCTATTATTCTGCATGCCCGGCCATCGGGTCGGGCTCATCTAGTGTGCCACGAAAAATAAAAAAATAAAAGTTAAATTGGAGAAAAAGGACTTTGAGATGCCCTGCATTATGGAATGATCAATGTCTGTGTGGCAAATTCAGATCAACTGGTCAAGCCAGTGAGGAGGAGCAAAGCGACGTAGACTAACATTATAGTAGGATAAGAATATAGACACAATGAATGTTAATTTACAATACACAATTTAGGGCATTTAGCAGACACTCTTAACCCATTTTGACCTGAGATCAGATTCTAAAAATGTCTTCTACAACCTGACAGTTTTCTGAAAAAGCTATGTTTCTATGTCAGTCGTTCTTCGATTTTTCAAAAATAGCTCTACAAGCTTGTAGATCTGCTATTTTTCAATAGCTAAAGCATAACATAATGCTAACACCAAAAGGGGTTCCCGCCCCAAAATGGGTTAATCCAGAGCGATTTACATAAAGCAAGAACAAAAAGAATGGCATATACAGTACATACACATACAAACGTGATGATGTTCTTTATGCCATGGATGCCAGGGTTAATGTGTAAAGTCGGGAGACTTTTTAACTCTGGGATTAAAAGGGGGAAGTGAGTGACCTCTCCATTGTTGTGGGTCATGACTCAGTGAGTCAGTGCCAACGGGACACAGCTGGTCAGCACGGTGACATGAAAGGATGGAGGTGACAGGAGAGAGAGAGAGAGAGAGAGAGAGAGAGAGAGAGAGAGAGGGACCTCGGTGCTCCTCTGCTGTCCACCTGCCACCTTTAACCCACTTAGACTTGAGATCAGAGTCTACAAAATGTCTTCTACGTAAATCATGACAGTTTTCAGGAAAAAGCCTATATATGTTTCTATGTCAGTGGTCCTCAAACACTTTCATGTCAAGGACCTCCCAAAAAATATATGTATTGGCTGCCGACCGTATGTTGTTTCAGGGACGTCCCAGATGCAAAGATTTGAGTTAAAAACGTTCGCTCTGAAAGAATATATATTCAACGATCTGCACCACATTTTCACATTTTTTTTCAAAAATAGCAGATCTACAAGCTCGTAGCGCGGCACTCGGTGCCGCGCTACGAGCTTGTAGATCTGCTATTTTTCAATAGCTAAAGATTAAAATAATGGTTAAAACACCAAAAAGGGGTTCTCGCCCAGAATGGGTTAAGGACTCACCCCCGGTATATACCGGGTGACGAGAGCTCCTGCTGGGGCCGCCGCGGCCATGGCAACCGCAGGAAAAAAAAAGAAAAGAAAAAGAAGCTCCCCATTGATTGGCCAAGCTGTTACAAATTAGCACATCGGACAGCTTTCATGGATGGCGTCATTAGCATATAAAGAGGTGAGCGGAGGGTGACCGCGAGGGGACATCGTTTGGGGGGAAGAGTAATAGTAGTAATAGCAATAGTTTATTTCGGTCGTTAGTCGTGTGCAGATATGACACTTCATAGAACAACACAAACGCAAATAAAAC